>NC_068281.1:50861393-50970928 GCF_025860055.1 Xyrauchen texanus
CTTCAATACTGTTTAAAAAGCATCCCTGGGTAATACTTCAAGAAGTTGGTTGAGAAAATGCCAGGAGTACATTTCTGCAAAATCTAGGCAAAGTGTGGCCACTTTGAAGATGCTTTAATATAACATAGTTTTGATGTATTTTTTATTTATCTTTTAGTCACAACATCATTGCCATATTTCCATTTATATTATGTCATAGTTGTTATGACTTTACAATTATTCTAAAATGTGAAAAAAAAAATAAATAAATAAATAAAGAATGAGTAAGTGACCCGTAACTTTTGAATGGTTGTGTTTTAGTTCTGGAGGTAGAAGCACATGTTAGATGACAACAGATAACATATATAGTTCTTATTTTGTTAGATTATCTGCTGATAAATGTTATTCCATAAGTAAACAACTGTAAAAAATAAAAAATGAAAACTTAAAGGGATAGTTCACCCCAAAATGACAATTCTCTCATTATTTACTCACCCTCATGATATCACAGGTGTGTATGAGTTTCTTTCTTCACCAGAACACATTTGAAGAAATGTAGGTCCTTAAAGTCAAGTGAATGATGATTTCTCTTTTGAAAGTCACCACCAAAAATAAAATTAACAAATAATTGTGGTAATTCATGGTATCCGCTCATATTATTGCTTCGTACATTGCATGCCACATTTTTACTATAGCTTCTTTCGTCAGCAGTGAGGCATTCACCTAGTCAGGCTGACAGAGAAGCTTAATGAGTTAGAGATACGCAGCTACATGCTAGTTGAGGTCAGTGAGAAAGAGAAGCTGGTAGATACAGTTTTGGATGTAAGTAGTACAGCGAGCAACAAACACACTTAGGTTCCGGCTGTAGACCCCCGGCAACAGGGTGTTTGGGTGACGTATCGGCGGCATATTCGCTCAGCAAAGCGACACCACTCTCCCATTCCTGGTTGGATTTCCAATCGATTCCCTCCACTCAGTGATGCTCCCACTGATAATCATGTTGAAAGTGCCCTTGTTATTGGTGACTCTATTGTCAGGAACGTGGAAATAGAGACTCCAGCCACTATTGTTCAATGCATTCCGGAGCCAGAGCATCTGACATTATATACAATTTACAAGTGCTGGCTAAAGCTAAACATAGATTTATTAATATTGTTATTCATGTCAGCACTAACGATGTCCAGTTTCCCAGACCGAGATCAGTAAAGATAATGTTAAAGAGGTGTGTGAACTTGCAAAAATAATGTCAGACACTGTAATATGCTCTGGCCCCTCCCTGCTCGTTGTGGTGATATCACAGCATAGAAGTAATGACTTCTTTACTGATAAAATTGAAATAATCAGAAACAAAATTGGAATTACACATCCGTCAGCCACAGCACCCCAGAAGACTACAATTATTCCCTATGAGCAACTTCAATCCTTCGCTGTTAAATGTCAGGAAGAGCTAACAAAAATGATCAAAATGTCAAAATCAACTAAATATGTGTCAGATCCAATACTGACTAAATTCCTAAAAGAGGTGTTTCCTGTCATCTCAGAACCTCTTCTTAATATTATTAACTTCTCATTATCCTTAGGGCATATCTCAAGAAACTTTAAACTGGCAGTTATCAAGAAACTTCAGCTTGATCCAGGAGAATTGGCTATGTATAGACCAATTTCAAATCTCCTATTTATTTCAAAAATACTACAAAAAGTAGTGTCCTCCCAACTATGTTAATTTTTACAGGACAATGGTATAAATGAAGAATTTCAGTCAGGATTTAGTCCCCATCATTGTACAGAGACTGCAGTTATAGCAGAATTACAAATGACTTGCTCTTATCATCTGATTGTGGCTGCATTTTTCTTATAGTGCTTTTACTGTAGATCTTAGTGCTGCTTTCAACACCATAGATCATGACATTCTCTTGGATAGGCTGGAGAATTATTTTGGCATTTGTGGACAGGCATTAGCTTGGTTTAGTTCCTATCTCTCTAGCCTGTTTCACAAGCTGCTGCCTGTCTGTCAGAAAGCTGGTAATACATTGACAGATAGACATTGGAACAGAGAGTTGGTGTAATTTATTCTGGAGTAACTGGAGTAACAGGTGGTTTCTGAAGTAAATTTAATCTTTAGTAAAACTAATTGATACATTCATGACCTCAAGACTAGATTATTGTAATTGCATTACTTGGTGGATGTCCTGCAGGTTTAATAAATAAACTTGAGATGGTACAAAATGCAGAATCTAGAGTGCTAACTAGAATCAAGAAATATGATCATATCAGCTACATTTTATCATTGTTACATTGGTTACCTGTTAAGTTTTGTATTAATTTTAAAATTCTGTTAATTACTTACAAAGCTTTGAATGGTCTAGCTCCAAAGAACTTAAAACATCTTAAAATCCACGATCCCGGTTCCGGGATTTAAAATTACGTCAGTAATAATGTACTTCCAATTTTAAATGTATGCGGAGGAGTTATGAGCTCATATCTGATACCATTTGAAAGCTTAGAATGTCTACTTTCTTGAGATATGCATCACTTTGGCATTTGTTTTACACTAAGTAACTTATTTACAATAAATTACATAGTTCCACCCATCAAAAGTCGTGTCATAATTATGTGCGTTTTTGAATATATACATAGGGGAGAACGGGGTAATGTGAGACATCGGGTAATGTGAGACACCCCCTGTATCTAGGCAACGGAAAACATTTGTGGTCAAGTGACCATTATTTTTTCAAGCCCCTCCCATTTCCCCTTGGCCATTAAGAAGAGGACCTTATGGTGCTGTGGTAAGCATGTTTTTTTCACAAAAATATTTTTTTTGCATGTAAAAGTAAATTTTCTTGCTGTCAACTTAATCAACTGTTGTTCCAAAGCAAATTGATTCAGGTAGAAAAACTTATATCATACATGTTGATAAACTACCAACATATTAAACCATGTGATTATGCTAGCTGAAGATTAGCCTGAATTGCTAAGAGAGATCATTTTTTCTAAAATGTAGCGGTGGTGCAAAGTGAGACAAATGCTGTGGGGTAAAGTGAGACATGAGGCACAAGTTAAGTTTAGTCTTAAACATATTTTAATGTAATAATACATTACATATGTTTTATTTTTAATGTCATAAACATTGTAGAAAAGCCATCATGCCAAGGCAATACACCAGGAAGACAACCTGGGGCAAAACACCCCTCAAGGAGATGGAGAGTGCAGCCGCTGAGGTCAAGGAAGGAAAAAAGTCTATAAGAGCAGCTGCAAGGGATAGAAATATTGACAAGTCAAGCCTCCTAAGATTCATAAAGAAAAAAGAGAAAGGGGAAGTAAAATCAGTAGCCTGGGGTGCAGTAGCTGAGGCAAAGAGAATATTCACAGATGAGATGGAGGAGGAGCTTGCCAAACACTTGAAACTGGAAAACCAAAAAAGAAAGCAACCAAAAAGAAAATCATAGTTAGCAGCTCTGAGGAGAGTGATGTCCCTGTCCCAATTGATAATGTGTCTGACGAAGAGAGCTCTGAGGATGAGAGAAGTGATCCAGGAAACACAGATCTGTCCATGGGTGACTTTGTCATAGTTAACTTTGCAACCAAACAAAGGAGCATCCGTTACATTGGCATGATTGAGAAAGTTGAGGATGACGAAATACTTGCACAATTTCTCAGAAGAATCCAGGGAAACACGAAAGAGTGGGAGAGACCCACGTTTGGTATAAAGGAAAATGATGTGGCACATGTTCCTAAAAGTGATGTGGTGAAGAAGCTGTCTCAAGCTAAAAGGCCTGGAGGAACCACACGGAGAGAGCAACTCCTCATCTTTCCCTGTAACCTTCAGGGCTGGAATGTAGAGTAGGCCTAGTTGTAGAGCATGACAGTAGGCTGGTGTTCTAATCCAGGTAGGTCTAGTCCTGTGTTCTGCGGCCCAGGCTGTTCTAGCTGGCTCTAATGGTCCTGTATTCTAACCCCCAGACACTAGCTGGCTCTAAGGGTCCTGTGTTCTGACCCCCAGACTGTGTTCTAATCTAACGGGTTCTATCTGTCATTTGAATGTTAATTAAAACATTTTGAATTATATTATGTTGTATTTTATTTTGTTCAGAGTTACTTTCAAGTGTTTAGAAAAACAATGTGCTTAATTGACCAATCCCCATGATTCTGTTACTATTCCGACATTAGTTTTTGAATGTGTGGTTGTCAAGCTAGCTGTCAGGATTTTAACTGTAACAACATGTGTTGTTATGGTAGCTTCAGAGTGGAAAAAGTAAGTGGATCAGTTTACCCCCAGCTGGTTCACTTTACCCCATTGATTTCTCTGGTCTGTCTCAGTTTACCCCTAAGATGGGTAAGATGGGTGAGACACAAGACCACTTTTTAAAAAACAATCATATTTTCACTGCCCTTCGTCCTGAATACATTCTGATAATGTCCATTGCAGGGAAACATCCTGAATTAATGGGAAATGTGTCAATTTTACTGATATATAATTTTAGCTCGCTTAGAGGGGAGCAAATGTAAAAAATGTCTCACTTTACCCCACTCTCCCCCCTATGTCTCATATCGCTCAAATATTACGCACATGTACAAACCATGTATCAAATGAAAGCTCTCATTGCCAGTAAGAAGTTCCAATAAGTCTTTTTATTGAGGTATAATCACATATCTAATACACTTCGAATGAATCATGAAGTATACAATCATAGAAGTGAAATTATTGAATATTTTCCGTGCTACTCGCACTAGACAGCACAGTCAGCCACAAATGCTACATAATCCTTTACCTTAGATTATTCTCTGCAAAATGAGCCGTTTTTCAGTGTTTTCTGTGGTTGTGTGCCCAAGTAATCCCTCGATATGTCACACGAGTGCAGAAACACCACAAAGTAATGTTATATGATATTCAACAATCCAGGAAAATATGTAAACATCCGATCCGGATAAAGCATATATTGCCGTAAAGCTTAGACCCTCTGCTTTCCGGCAATGTCTCTCAAGATCAAATAGACCAATCAGGGGCTGTGATATTGCCTCCAGACTGTGAAGTGATCACTGGGTAGGTTACGTGCCCAAAACACACAGACGTGTCTCACCAGACACCTGAGCGCATATTTACCACTTTCAACAGTGTTTTATGTAATGACAAAGGGTTTTCTGTAAAATTACACTGGGATTTTGCATTTATAGCACTGTATATGGGTATGGGGAGACTTTAGATTTGGGTAGGCGGAAAGTACACCAAAAAAGGTAATATTCCTCCCTTCAAATAAATTGAAATAGATATTAAATAAAACATGATACAGACAAAATTCCTTTTTCAGGTATTTGCTGACATCTAGTGGAAACAGCCAAAACTGTCTGCTTGCTGCTAGGGTTTACAGGGCTTGAGTTATACACTTTCAAAAATGAATTTATATAAAAAAAATCAAAAAGCGCCTCTTTTTTAGGAGGGTTATTACTGTTCAGACAACATATATTTAATTTTTTTTATTTTTAGCAGTGTTTTATGCAACTTCAAAGGGTTTCCTGTAAAATGACACCAAAACTGTGTATTTAGGCCAAAGTATGTGGGAATGGGAAGCTTTTTAATTTGGGTAGGCCAAATCCAGGCGGAAATCCCCAAAAATGGCAAGGTTCTTAAGAGGTTAAGGGATCTTCTGTCACACAATAATCCACTGCACTCATTACATTTGAAAAACTCTTAACAATACCAAGAATATCAAAATCCACGAAAGGAAGAGGGCCTGAGTAGCTCAGTGAGTAAAGACACAGACTACCATCTCTGGAGTTGCGAGTCTGAATCCAGGGCATGCTGAGGGACTCCAGCCAGGTCTCCCAAGCAAGCAAAATGGCCCAGTTGCTAGGGAGGGTAGAGTCACATGAGGTAACCTCCTCGTGGTCACTATAATGTGGTTCTTGCTCTCAGTGGGTCTCTTGCTCTCACGCTATGTCTCAGTGGTAACTCTCTCTCAACAAACCACATGATAATATGCGTGGATTGGCGGTCTCAGACGCAGAGGCAACTGAGATTCGTACTCTGCCACCCGGATTGAGGCAAGTCACTACGCCACCACGAGGACTTAGAGTGCATTGGGAATTGGGCATTCCAATTGGGGAGTAAAAAAATCCACAAAAGGAGGGAGATCATTTTCATATTTGGCTCCTAAACTATGGAATTGTCTTCCTAGTAGTGTTCGGAACTCAGACACACTGTCTCATTTTAAGTCTAGACTAAAAATGTATCTATTTAGCCAGGCATACACCTAATTTATTGCTCAGTTCATAGCTATGCTGCTTTAGTTAGGTCTGCCGGAACTGAAAACACTTTCTTTAACCCTGCTTTAAATCAAATGCATCAACACTTATTTTATTTAATTTCTTTCCCTGTCTTAACCTCTGGATATAATCCTGAGGTTTCTAGAGCCTGCCAGATCCACCTCCGGTCCTGCCTGATGTCTGATTCCCACTGTGCCGCTGAGTGATGATGACCAACTGCAGTATGTGCCAGCCAGACTTCACTTCAGTCTACTAAGATAGATTTCACAGAGGATGAACAGATGCAAACTCAAAGACATGTGATTCTTCATGAGCCACTGTCTGAAGCATGGGCTCAGGATGCAGTTCACCATACAATGCTCCTCGCTGAATGATACCTACTGTACATCAACTTGGTCAAAGGAGGGACAACACTCTCTTACACTACATACAAAATGAATTAACACTAACAAAAGCCTTCATTGGCCAAAATCAAAGTACAATGCATTTATGTGTATTTTCTCCTAATTTGGGATGACTTTAAGGACTTTAACACTAAAAGTTATAGTTAATAAAAAATCAGTTTGTTAAATCATTGACCACAGCACTTACTTAGTTTACAAATGTTAACATAAATATCTAATATAGGCATTATATAAATTCATTTTCTGTTATAGCATAATTTAATGTATAGCTGCTTTGAAACAACACCTGTTGTGAAAAGCACTATACAAATAAATTTGACTTTACTTTACTTTGCAATTCCATTTAGTGATGCTTGTGGTACAGAAATTACACTTCACTTTTAAAAGAATGAAAACAAAATGCTTACATTTCACACATACTGCTATATTTGGATTATCTTTCAAATGGTTGCAATCCTGTGCTGTCCTGTAGACCAACAATTGACTGTAGAAGTGTACAGTAAACTACTGTTATTTGACTAACAGTGTTAAGAATGACTACAGTATAGCACATATCTCCCTAACTGTCCATAACTCCTTAACCAGTAAATGGGTAACCGAGAGGTCAATGCATTATGTAGACTGGATCATAAGTCTCAAAGTCCCATTGAAGCACAAACATCATCTAGCGGTTTCAAGGTTCTCCACTATCCCTTAGCATTACTGCCTTGATATCAGCTAAATCGACTTTTATATGGTAATAACAGGCTTATTCTTGGCTGAGGATACAGTGGCAGCAGTTATGTAGTGGTGAACAGGCCGTGTAATGGCTTTCACTGCAGAAATTTGAGTCAAACTATCCCAAACGTCCCCAGAGACACTGTAAGGACACATGAGGTCCTCAACAAAGGGCTCATGCAGACAAACCTGCACACATTCGAGCTCTGGCTACAGTATGAGCACAACTGATAAATAACCAGGGTTTATTGTGTTGTGACCTTAAACACTAAACACAGCTGAAACCTTCTGTTCTGCTTTTTCTGGTTTGTTTCTTGTGCTTGAAATAGCGAGAATGTATACAATCCAATCTTAGTGGCAGGGATTTCATAATGCCCTTGACAGAGTCCTGTATCTTGGGATTCCTAATTGTGGAGTTGCATTAGCATGGTTTAGGTCATATTTAGCAGACCGCTACCACTTTGTTTATGTAAATGAGGAATTGTCAAACCAAACAAAAGTAAAATATGGAGTGCCACAGGGATCAGTTTTAGGGCCTCTGCTTTTCTCCATGTATATGCTTCCCCTGGGAGATATTATCAGGAATCGTATAATAAGTTTCCACTGCTATGCTGACGATACACAACTTTATATTTCTTCAAAACTTGATGAGATTTCACAATTCTCAAAATTAGCAGAGTGTATCAATGAAATAAAAGATTGGATGGCCAGAAATTTCCTTCTACTCAATTCTGACAAAACAGAGGTTCTAATTATTGGATCAAAAAACTCTAAAAATAAGCCACTAAAATATAATTTGACTCTAGATGGATGTACTGTTACATCATCTTCAACAGCGAAGAACTTGGTGTTATATTTGATACCAATCTGTCCTTTGAAAATCAAATTACAAATGTTTGTAGCACAGCATTCTTCCACCTAAGAAATATTGCTAAATTAAGGCATATGCTCTTGGTTGCTGATGCCGAAAAACTAATTAATGCGTTCATGACCTCAAGACTAGATTATTGTAATGCATTACTGGGAGGATGTCCAGCAAGATCAAAAAATAAAATTCAGTTGGTTCAAAATGCAGCAGCCAGAGTCCTGACGAGAACCAAGAAATATGATCATATTAGCCCCATTTTATCATCGTTACATTGGCTACCTGTTAAATTCCGTTTTAATTATAAAATTCTGTTAACTACGTACAAAGCTTTGAATGGTCTAGCTCCGCAGTACTTAAGTGATCTTCTACCACGCTATATTCCAACACGTTCATTAAGATCGCAAAATTCTGGCCTGTTAATAGTTCCTAGAATATCAAAATCCACTAAAGGAGGAAGATCCTTTTCATATTTGGCTCCTAAACTATGGAATAGTCTCCCAAACACTGTTCGAGATGCAGACACACTCTCTCAGTTTAAGTCTAGACTAAAGACTTGTCTATTTAGCCAGGCATACACCTAATTTATCCTCCAACCCACAATTAGGCTGCTTTAGTTGGGTCTGCCCGAACCAGAAACCAGAAACATTGAGCATGATGTCTAACTCTGCAATAAATTGAATGGCATCTATGCTTACATCTTTTTATTTGTTTCCCTGTCTCAAACTCGGGACTCCTATCCTGAGGTCACCAGAACCGGCTGGATCCAGCACCATTCATGCTTCGTGTTGGACTCCACTGCTACATGTCACAGAATGATGATGCCTAAATGCAGCCGGTGTCAGCCAAACATCACTTCAGTCTATTATGATGGACTTCAGAGGATGAAATTATGCCAACTCCACCTGCATCACCTCGGTCTATTGATGGACTACGATCTTGAAATGGAATGCTTAGACTAACTATTGCCAACAAAAGCTTCATCAGCCAATTAACAAGGACAATTGCATCTATGTGAACTTCTGCAATTAATCTAGATGGACTTCAAAGCATGTGGTCATTACTCTTACAGTTCAAACACAATCAATGTTTAATCATTTTAAACCATGATTTTACATATACATAATTAATATTTACATTTCATAATGTTAGCCAGAGGGGAACTGGCCCCCACAGTGAGTCTGGTTTCTCCCAAGGTTATTTTTCTCCATTAATCCACATCTTATGGAGTTTTGTGTTCCTTGACACAGTCGCCTACAGCTTGCTCACTGGGGTTATTAATACAATTATTATTTAATTATTCTTAAACACTATTAAAAATCGTATTTTATCTAAATTACACAATGATGATTCATCGACTTTATAGACATTACAGAATATCAGCATTAACAGACGATAAAACTGTAAAGCTGCTTTGAAACAATGTGTGTGGTGAAAGGCGCTATACACTACTTGGGACTTGCTTCTTGCATGGGTTCTTTTTTAACTAATGTAATGACATTCATGCTAAAGTTTGGCGTACACCCAAATACTTTGGGATCACTGTATGTATATTCTCTGACCATCATTATAATGGTAGTGACCTGTGATGTTTGTGTATTCTGTACTACACTGATCTGTGATGATGATCATCTGAGACCTAGGCTGGGCATGAATCCATAGGAAACGCTGTGAGAAGAAGATAATGGCAACAACATGAGTGTGTGAAAATGAGAGATTGAGTATGAGTGTGTATGTGTGAGCGCTAGGACTCTGCCCCCACTTCCTGTATTCACTGGCATATCCTGTCTTTGCTGTGTACTTTAATGAGAGAGCAGTGCTTCTGATTTCCTGCTCTAACACATCCCACAGGACGCCACACCATCACAAACACACATCTACTCAATCTTCACCTGTCACCCTTGTGGGAAAAACGCAACAGTCACTTTCACTGTATTGTGATGTCATTAAAATGACTAAAACCATTTTATATCTGGCTGTCCATTCTTCATTTTATTTTTAATGACAGACACTATTCTAAGAAACAAAAAACGTCTAGGTTACGTATGTAACCTCCGTTCCCCGATGGAGGGAACGAGACGTTGTGTCAGAGAAGCGACACTAGGGGTCTCTCTTGAGCGCCGATATTCACCTCTGAACTATGAAAAAAGGCCAATGAGAGTTGGCAACCAGTATTTGCATGTCTCGCCCCCAGACATACGGATATTTAAGCGGTGCAAATACGGGAGTTCATTCAGGATTTTTCTGAGGAGCTGGAACTGGTCCGGCCACAGCAGTGGCTCGGCTCAGCGACGTGGCAGGGGAGACACAACGTCTCATTCCCTCCATCGGGGAACGGAGGTTACATACGTAACCAAGACGTTCCCCTTCTGTTGCTCTCTCCACCTTGTGTCAGAGAAGCGACACTAGGGGTCCACTTAAAAAGTGCCATGCGCTGAGCAGTGTACATGCACTGCTGATACAGGAGCGAGCAGGTATTCTTACGTGCAGAATGACCAACTGTATCAGGCTGCACGTACCCTTCCCCAATGCCCCATTTAAGCCATCACACTCCTTATCGTTACCCTGGAGGGGGGAACAAGGTGATGGCCGCCAACCTGGGAACGGGCCAGCCTGGCTGGGCCTCTCTCTATGTTTCTCGCATAGAGCAACTACGGCCGGGGCCCTTACACGCATTGAGGGAAGGGGGTCTTAGCCCTCATTCAGGGTGGAGAAGACCCAGCGGAGGCCACACCTACCCGGGAGGGGAGGCAAATTTTAGTGGCAAATACATCAGATGGCCTAAGTTAGGACCTATGTGGAAAAGTTGGTGCGGTGGTAGATCCAGCCTCGTAGAGGGGGGAAGCATACAGCACGGCGACCGAGGCAGCTGTAACTGCCTAAGTGAGACACAGGGGTCCGCTCGTGAGGGGACAGTACCGTGGCATTACACACAGGGGGAGTCCGAACAGGAGGCCTTACCTGTGGAGCACCTATACCAGTACAGGGTAGCTTGAGGTACCCGCAGTGGTTTGGGTCGGCAAGTTCCTCCGCTGAACTGCGGACCCACGAGGGCTAGGGAGGAGTCAACCAGCGACCCAAAGATGGGATCTCCTGGGAACGGAGGTGCACTGTTTTCCCTTGGTTAGGGGGAAAGGGCGCTAGGTGCAAGCGTTTCACCCGGTCAGATCGTCAGCGTGCTACTGAGTTCTACGGGCTCGGACCTGAGAAAACACGGGACGATACTGACTCAACTCGGAGATTATAGAATCTTGCAAAAGTGTTAGGTGTTGCCCAGCCCGCTGCTCTACAGATGTCTGCTAGGGCGGTGCCCCTAGCCAGTGCCCATGAGGACGCAACACTCCTGGTGGAGTGAGCTCGGACCCGCAAGGGGGGCACGGCCTGGGTGTGATAAGCCAAGGAAATGGCGTCGATAACCCAGTGGGTGAGTCTCTGCTTGGAGACAGCGTTCCCTTTCTGCTGTCCCCCGAAGCAGACGAAGAGCTGCTCAGAGCGTCTAGTGCTCTGTGTGCAGTCCAGATAGATACGTAAAGCATGTACTGGACACAGCAGTGAAAGGGCTGGGTCTGCCTCCTCCCGGGACAGCGCTTGCAGGTTCACTACCTGATCCCTGAAGGGTGTGGTAGGAACCTTGGCACATAGCCCGGTCGTGGTCTTAAGATCATGAAAGTGTCTGCCGGACCGAACTCCAGGCAAGAGTCGCTAACAGAGAACGCTTGCAGGTCCCCGACCCTCTTGATGGAGGCGAGCGCGATCAGCAGGGGTCTCTTGAGAGAGAGGGCCCTGAGTCCAACTGAGTCTAGCGGCTCGAAGGGGGGTCTCTGGAGTCCCGTGAGGACAACCGAGAGATCCCAGGAGGGGAACAGGTTAGGCCGGGAGGGAGTCAACCTCCGAGCACCTTTTAGGAACCTGACAATTAAGTCGTGCTTACCAAGAGACTTACCATCTACCGTGTCGTGGTGGGCCGTGATAGCGGCGACATACACCTTGAGGGTGGAGGGGGACAGCCTCCTCTCCAGCCTCTCCTGTAGAAACATGAGCACTGACCTAACCGTGCACTTCTGTGGGTCTTCAGCTCGGGAAGAACACCAGTCTGCGAACAGGCGCCACTTTAGAGCGTAAAAATGCCTGGTCGAAGGGGCTCTGGCTTGGTTGATAGTGTCTATGACGGCCGGTGGTAGGCCGGCTAGATCTTCTGTGTCCTGTCCAGGGGCCAGAGGGTTCCTGGGAGGCAAACAGGTCTACCTGGGCCTTGCCGAACCTGTCCCAAACCAGCTGAACCGACTGGGTGTGGAGCCTCTACTCTCCGCCGGGCAAGCTTTGTCTTGATAGCGCGTCCGCTATCACATTGAGGTTGCCGGGGATGTGAGTGGTGCGCAGTGACTTGAGTCACTGCTGGCTCCAAAGGAGGAGACGATGGGCGAGCTGTGACATGTGGAGGGAGCGTACTCCGCCTTGGCGGTTTATGTAGGCTACCACCGTGGTGCTGTCAGTCCTGACTAGGACATGCATGCCGCAAATTAACAGAAGAAACCTCTTCAGGGCAAGAAAAACAGCCAGCAGCTCTAGGCAGTTGATGTGCCAGCGCAGCGGGCCTCGGTTATAAACGGCCTGCGGCTGTGCGCCCATTGCACACGGCATCCCAACCCAGTTTGGAGGCGTCGGTCGTAACCAGAACACGTCGGGACACCTGCTGCAAGGGTACTCCTGCCCTTAGAAAGCAGAGGTCTGTCCAGGGTTTGAAGGCTTGGCGGCAGGTAGTGGTAACTTTCATGTTGTGCGTGCTGTGGCGCCATGCTCGTCTCAGAACTCGAGTCTGGAGCCAGTGCTGAAGTGGTCTCATATGCATCAACCCCAGTGGTGTGACCGCCGCGGAGGATGCCATATGCCCCAGGAGCTGTTGGAAACGTTTTAAAGGGACCACGGTGCCTGGCTTGAAGGAAGCGAGGCATTCCAGCACTGACTGAGCACGCTCGTTGGAGAGACGTGCTGTCATTGAGACTGAGTCTAACTCCAACCCGAGAAAAGAGATGTTCTGGACCGGGGTGAGCTTGATCTTCTCCCAGTTGACCTAAAACCCTAAACGGCCGAGGTGCTTGAGCACCTGGTCTCTGTGTGCGCATAGTAATCAGAATGAGCCAATCGTCGAGGTAATTGAATATGCGTATGCCAGCTCCTCGGAGAAGGGCAAGATCTGCCTCTGCAACCTTCGTGAAGACACGAGGGGACAGAGACAGGCCGAAGGGGAGGAGTTTGTACTGATACGCCTGGCCGTCGAACGCGAACCGCAGAAAGGGTCGATGTCGAGGGAGAATAGAGACGTGGAAGTACGCGTCCTTCAGGTCTATCGCTGCGAACCAATCTAGATGCCGGACGCCAGATAGAATTTGTTTCTGGGTGAGCATTATGAACGGGAGTTTGGACAAGGTCCGATCGAAAACTCGCAAGTCCAAGATCGGTCGTACGCCGCCGCTTTTCTTGGGTACAACGAAGTAAGGGCTGTAGAAACCCTTCTTCGTTTCAGTTGGAGGGACTATCGCGTCCTTGATTAAAAGGGAGGTGATTTCTTCGCGCAGGGACTGAGCGTGTCTGTCGTGCACTGCGGAGAAACGAACGCCCATGAAGGGGTGCGGAGACCTGGCAAACTGAATTGCGTAACCAAGTCGAATGGTCCGGTGCAGCCATCGCGACGGGTTGGGCAGTGAAAGCCACGCCTCTAAGCTCCGTGCTAGGGGCACCAAGGGGACGGGGATTTTGGACGTACAAAATTCGCAGCGGTTCGCGGAACAGGTAACGCGGCGTCGGGGGCAACATGGCACCCCGAGGCTCTGGTGCTGAGAGCAAACTCAAAGCACTTACCTTGCTCCACGCACCTGGCGGGGGGTGGGTTCGTGACTGAGGAAGAGGTCCGACGCTGGCGTCCTCTGGACTCCTCTGAACCAGCCTGCCGGGGAACAGTCGTGGGGCTGAGGGCGGGGGCACCGCATCCAGGAAGCCAAGACTGTTGAGGCCTGAAAGCAGAGTGCCATGAGAAAGGCATTTGTGGGCCATATGACCCAGAGGTAAAGGAAATAGCTCTTTTATTGAGAATTTGGGTACCGCAGCCCCTGTTGAGGGGTGCGGCAAATGAAAAAACAAAAGATTCTCCTCCCGGCCCACCAGCTAAATTCTTGCACTCTGGGTCCGTTGTCTCAGGAGCACCTGTGAGCCTTCCAGGTCCTCGATGGGGTCCGTGAGACAGGGGCGTACGCTTCCCGCGGTTTGCTCGACGCCGGGGCTGAGAGCTGGGCCCGGGTTGAGGCAGAGCAGAAGGTCTTCTGGCAGCGGGAGGACGCCCTCGGCGAGCAGATGGGGCCTGGGCCGTGGCGGCAGGCTTGCGGCGAGGCATGATGTGAGAAATGGCCTCTGTCTGCTTCTTCACCAGGGAGAACTGCTGGGCGAAGTCCTCAACGGTGTCGCCGAAGAGGCCGAACTAGGAGACAGGGGCGTTGAGAAAGCGAGTCTTGTCGGTTTCACGCATCTCAACCAAGTTTAGCCATTGCTGACATTCCTGGACCACCAGTGTGGCCATCACCTGCCCGAGCGCCTGCGCTGTGACCTTCGTTGCTCTCAGGGTGAGGTCGGTCGCTGAGCGCAGTTCCTGCAGCGTGTCGGGATCAGGGCCACCCCCGTGCATGTTTCACAGTGCCTTGGCTTGGTGGACCTGCAGGAGAGCCATGGCATGCAGGGCAGAAGCGGCGTGTCCGGTAGCGCTGTAGGCCTTTGCGGTGAGTGAGGATGTTGCTCTACAGGACCAGGAAGGGAGTACAGGGTGACCCCGCCAGGTAGTAGTGCTTCCGGGCATAGGTGGAGCGCAACAGCCCTATCCACCTGGGGAATCACCATGTATCCGTGGCGCGTTCCGTCGTCGAGGGTGGCGAGGGCGTATGAGCAGGTGGTGGTGCGACGAGTGGAGAGGATGCTCTCCACGAAGACGTCAGCTCATCATGCACCTCCGGGAAGAATGGAACCGGGGGGGAGGGGCGAGGCTGTGAGCGGCGCCCAGCACCCAAGAACCAGTCGTCCAGCTGTGATGGCTGTGGGGAGGATGGAGGGTTCCAGTCCAAGCCCACACTGTTGGCTGCCCAGGAAAGCATATCGGACATCTGTGTGTCGGCCTCTTCCTGGGCGTGCAAGCCCGAAGGCGGCAGCCCAGAGGAGTCCTCAGCATCAGATCCCACGCCCTCCGATGTCGCGGCGAACTCATCTGCTTCCATTGCAAGAGGGTAGGCAGACTGGCTGTGAGCCGCATCGTCCTCAATCCCGTGGGAAGAAGGAGCGACACGGGGGCGGCTGGAGTGGCTTGCTTACGGTTGTAAGCAAGCCGCGACCGCAACGTTGTCATGGTCATGTTCTCGCAATGAGAACATGAACCATCCACAAACGCAGCCTCGGTGTGATCTCTACCCAGACACACGAGACAACGCCTGTGGCCGTCGGAAGCGGAGAGTACTCTACCGCATCCAGGAACAACAAAAAGACGTGTCCTTAAAAGGATGTTCAACGCCGCTGTGTTTTTGCTCTTTTGGAGGAAATTACTCTTTTAAATAAAATCACTCTTTTATGAAGAAAAAGAACTCGTAAGAGATCTTTATTATCTGCAATGTCGAAGTGCTCAGGGGCAGGAAGTGCACAGCCGTGCAAACAGGAGAAAGCCGCTGTTGTGCGCCGTAGAATCCAACAGCATGCAGCAGAGGGATAGCAGGAACTCGGTGTGTACACGCAGCAGTTGCAGACACAACCATCGGCTCCGAAGAAATTTTCTGAATGAACTCCCGTATTTGCGCCGCTTAAATACCCGTATGGGCGGGACATGCAAATACTGGTTGCCAACTCTCATTGGCCTTTTTTTATAGTTCAGAGGTGAATATCGGCGCTCAAGAGAGACCCCTAGTGTCGCTTCTCTGACACAACGTGGAGAGCGCGACAGAAGGGGAACAGATATATGATATGATTTAAGTCTTTACTACTACCTCTTTCAAAATCTCTCAGATACTACCATTATGTATGCATCACATTTAAAATTATATATTATGGGGGCCAAACATGAAATAATTCTGAATATATAGTTGTAAATCTGAATATAAAGTTATAAATCTGAATATATAAATATAAACCCTGAATGTATAAATTAATATGTTACAAATCTGAATAGAAACGGAAATTCTGAATATATAAACTCTCAAAAAATAAACGTCCTCTCAATTTCAACTGCTTTTATTTTCAGCAAGTTTAACATGTGTAAATATTTGTATGAAAATAAAAAGATTCAACAACTAAGACATAACCTGAACAAGTTTCACTGACATGTGACTAACAGAAATTGAATAATGTGTCCCTGAAATGTGTTAAATGTGTCAAAATCAAAAGTAAGAGTCAGTATCTGGTGTGGCCACCAGCTGCATTAAGTCCTGCAGTGCATCTCCTCATGGACTGCACCAGATTTGCCAGTTCTTGTTGTGAGATGTTACCCCACTCTTCCACCAAATCACTTGCAAGTTCCCAGACATTTCTGGGGGGAATGGCCGTAGCCCTCACCCTCCGATCCAACAGGTCCCAGACGTGCTCAATAGGATTGAGATACGGGCTCTTCGCTGGTCATGGAAGAACACTGACATTCCTGTCTTGCAGGAAATCATGCACAGAACGAGCAGTATGGCTGGTGGCATTGTCATGCTGGAGGGTCATATCAGGATGAGCCTGCAGGAAGGGTACACATGAGGGAGGAGGATGTCTTCCCTGTAACACACAGCATTGAGATTGCCTGCAAAGACAACAAGCTCAGTACGATGATGCTGTTACACACCGCTCCAGACCATGATGGACTCTCTACCTCCAAATCGATCCCGCTCTAGAGTACAGGCCTCGGTGTAATGCTCATTCCTTTGACGATAACCGTGATTCCAACCATCTCACCCCTGGTGAAACAAAACTGTGACTTGTCAGGGAAGAGCACTTTTTGCCAGTCCTGTCTGGTCCAGTGAAGGTGGGTTTGTGCCCATAGGCAGCGTTGTTTATGGTGATGTCTGGTAAGCACCTGCCTTACAACAGGCCTACAAGCCCTTAGTCCAGCCTCTCTCAACATTTTGCGGACAGTCTGAGCACTGATGGAGGAATTGTGCATTTCTGATGTAGCGCAGCCACATACGGGTGGAATATGTATATTGCTGTAAAGGATCTAAATTGTTCTTATAAGACAGCCATAATTAATATATGTATTTTTCCTGTGTTTATTGCCAAGCAAAGTTTATTGGTTCTAGTTTTATTCAAGCGAGAGTTTGTCGCGCTGCACCAGGGAATCCCCCGTGACGTCACACGAATCAGCTGACACGACATTACTTCTGTATTTTAGGAACCGAAAAACACCGTACCAGGCGACATATTGCCCTCTGATGTTTAACCAATCGATCGTCTAAGGATACCAACCAAGCCTACTGTTCCAGTCTGTGATTGTATGTTCCACTGTGGATTAATCGCTGTTTTTGTTTTTTTTTGCCATGGGGACTCATCACAGAACAGTGCATATTAACATATCCACCGGTGAGGCCGATTCAATACACACACACACACAAACAGGACATTGTACGGGACTCCAACAGTCAATGCATCCACTTTTCATATACCTTTAGTATTTATCTTTTTCTTTCTTTCTTGTTTGTCTTTTGTATATATATATTTCTGGATTCACTTTGATGTTTTTTTCTAGATGTAAATACACTTGGGGTTTAAATATATTTGTTGTCTTCCAAGCCATTTTTTGTGTAGCATCACCTTTCAGTTAGGCTGAGCGTTACATAGTGGTGGCCCGTACGGGGACCCTTTATTATTATATTCCTCCGTAAGGAGGGAATCTATTGTAATTGACAGTTTTCTTCTTCTTCTTCTTCTTCTTCTTCTTCTTCTTCTTCTTCTTCTTCTTCTCCTTGAGCCCCAATAGCTCAAGAAGTCACTGGTGAAAAATTTTCTAAATTGGCACATTGATACTCCATGCCAACGGGTACCCCCAAACCAAGAATGGCCCACATTCGCCCATAGGTGGCGCTACAGGCCACGCCCACAAAATATATTTTCAAAGTGATATAATTTCCACCCCATTTGTCCAAATCTTCTGAAACTTGGTAAACATGCCTCATTTCTCATGGGGAACAAAAAAGCCTCAAGGACCCATACTTCTGTCATTATGGATTTTCCTGTACAGTGAACATTTTGGAAAACCTACAAAACTCTTCTTCTCCTGAACCTTAGCTCCAAATGACTTGGAATTTGGTACACATGTGTAGAATGGATGTCTTTCCAAACGTTACTTAGCAAAAATGAATACAATACAAAATGGCTGAAATGGACGTGTTTATGTAAATGTACACACAAATGATAATCAAAAATGTAAAAAATCCCATTGATTTACAACGGCTGAGCAAAAGTGCCCCCCTCTACTGGATAAATATGGTCTACATGTAAAATCCCATTCACTTACATTGGCTGAGCAAAGAGGCTCCCTCTAGTGGAGTAACTCTGTCTACCACATGCAGCTCTCCTGAGCCATCTCTCTAATGGAGCATTTCGGTCTCCTAGTGGGTGGAGCTCCAGACTTAGAAGCCAGATGACATTTTGTTGCATCTATTGTCAATTGTGTGTTTTAATGCTTTCCAGTTTGAACATTCAAGCTATTTTACACTATTCAACTCAACAAAGGCAAAACAACTCAAATAAATGTTTGCGAGCAGTTTGTGTGACACAGTGAGCGAGCCGCGTCGCGTCTAACGCTCGCACGCCGATGAGAGAACGCTTCTTGCGTTTGAACGGACAATTTCATACACCAAAATACATGATATATTGGGGTGTCTGCTATGTCTCAAGTGAACAAACAGTTGATAAAGAAATCGGGTATCAATATATTGAATTATGAATTATTGAAGGGGTCAACATTGATGCCGCTGTGATGTCCTGTTAGATTTTTCTCTATCGAAACAGCGTTAACAGCTTAAACAAAATACTGCGTTATTTTTGCCCATACAGATACATTTAATACATCATCACAAACTATGAAAGTCGTACTTTGTACACTTATTGTGTGTACACTTATACACTTAAAATAACAACAAAACCTTGTGCTTTTGTAAAATAAAGAAAATAAACCGTGTGCGCCGTCTAAGCGATTATCTTTCTGAAACACGTCACAAAAACTTACAGAAACGTATAACACAAACATGAAACATATGTCTAAAGAAAGTAGGGATGGGCTGATCGATCCTAACGTATCAAAACTTCCGAGAATGATGTTGTTTTAGGGTTGTCTCTGACAACACGCGATCCGCGAGGCGAGATCATCACGAAGGTTTGTCGGTTGTATACAATGTTTGCCTGTTTGAACATTCAAGCGATTTTACACTATTCAACTCAACAAATGTGAAAACAACTCAAATACATGTTTGCGAGCAATTTGTGTGACACAGCGAGCCGCGTCGCATTTAACGCTCGCACTCCAATGAGAGTTCGCTTTCGCTGCTGCTTGCGTCTGAACGGACAATTTCATACAACAAACTGTCAAACTATATGATATATTGAGGAGTCTGTTATGTCTCAAGTGAACAAACAGTTGAGAAAGGTATAATTATATTGAATTCTGGCATTATTCCAGATGACGTCCTGCTATATTTTCTTCCATGAATATATCAAGATGCTATATATCAAAATAAAGATCTGAGCCTCTGCTTTTAGGCAAAAAAACGATTTTATTTTATCTTCATTTGTTCTTTTTTTATTGCCACTTGAACAGAGGTAGGTTTTGTCAAAAACAACATTTCGGACAAAAAGCTGAGAAAAAGGCATTTTTATCAAACAAGTGCTTTAGTATTAGTATGGTGTTCCACTTCACGTTTGAGACGATCGCAGTCTGTTTCTTTGATCAAAGAGTTGCGTACTCTTTCAAAACATGCGCGTGGTCTTCCTTACCAGTATACCACCTAAAACACGGATACCCGGAAAATTCTGTGTTTGGCGGGGAAGCGTTTTTTCATAAAACCCGGAAAATTCCGTGTTTGGCGGGGAAAGAGTTAAGAGAGAAGAGCGCTTGTGAAAGTGAAAGTGGAGATTTATAGTAAAAAATGACTTAATTATTGATCTGTTTCTCACCACTTCTCATTTACTTACATTGAAAGGACCAACAGAGCTGAGATATTCTTCTAAACATCTTCATTCAATTTCTGCAGAAGAAAGTCATACACATCTGGGACTGCATGAGGGTGAGGAAATGATAAAATATCCCTTTAACATTCACTTAATTTTACAATGCATAAAATGAAGTCTTAGAACAAAGTGAAAATCTTAGTAAATGCTAATTTGGTACATTGATACTACAGGCCAACAGGAACCCACAAACCAAGAATGGCCAACATTCGCCCCTAGGGGGCGCTACAGGCCACGCCAAAATTCCCATTTTCTGGTCAAAAATGTTCTAATTTGGTACATTGATACTACAGGCCAACAGGAACCCACAAACCAAGAATGACCCACATTCGCCCATAGGGGGTGCTACAGGTAATTCCCAAAAGTCAAATTTTCTGGTCAAATATTTTCTAATTTTGTACATTGAAACTACAGGCCAACAGGAACCCACAAACCAAGAATGGCCCACATTCGCCCACAGGCCACGCCCCAATTTTTTTTTTCAAAGTGATACCATTTCCACTCCATTTGTCCAATTCTTCTGAAACTTGGTGTACATTTCATTATCCTTTATTTTACCAGGATAGTCCCATTGAGATAAAAATCTCTTCTTCCAGGGAGTCCTGGCCAAAATGGCAGCACAAAAAGTTTCACATATACAATACAAACAAAAAATCGTACATAGAATGTAACCCAGCACTCATAAAATGGCAACAAAAGTTACTTTACAAAACATGCACACGTTTCCTTTAAATTGGTCAATAAGAGATTTTTAAAACCGTTTAAAGAGGGGAGAGTTTGTATCATTATTATACTCTGCAGCTCATTCCATAACCAGGGGGCATAGGAAGAAAAGGCAGTTTTACCAAGCTCTGAACGTACTCTAGGAACCTTTAAAAGCAGTTTTGCACTAGATCTAGTGCTATAATTACAAATACAATAAGATACGTGCCTCATTTCTCATTGGGAACCAAAAAGCCTCAAGGATCCATAAGGTCTGGTATGATGGATTTTCCAGTACACTGAAAATGTTTAGTTTAGGATTCAGACAGAAATAGATGTTTTTTGGATTCATAAATCGAGAGGGTTTAACCCCAACCCTCTACTGATCAATTTTAAATGATTTGCAATTTTGAGGAGGAATCGCATTGCTGCTTGCAGCTATATTTATTATTATTATCAAATGTTGTGACTAATGTTAACTCTGGGAAACCTGTAAATGACAATTCTAATACTGAACAGAGATGGATTTTACCACAGGTCCATTTGTAACCAGGCATAATCTGCCCTAAATCAATTTAATGGCCCTAAATCAAAAATTACATACTTTAGATCAAGATTTCAAACAGTCAAGGGACAGTACGTTAAATCGAGAAGCAAGCTTTAGGCAAGCCGTGGACGCTAGCTTGGCAGGGTTGGAGGATTATTTTTGTAAGGCACAGGGAAAATTAGAAAAGGCTGTAACAGATTGTTTTCTAAGGAGAGATGCAAAGTGGGAAAATCAAATGAGAAAAATGAGGCTCACTAGTACTCCCACACTCACCAGATTACAGGCCTACTCACCTGATGCCTCCCAAGTTTCCACTGTCCGTCGACCACTGACCCCAGCTCTAGAATCTAGAGAGAAAATTCCCACTCAGAAATCTCTCGAAGATACTTATGTTGTTCAACATCAGGTGCTTGCTCACCATCCTAATGTGCATACCTCCTCTGTAGTGGTAGGTGCATCCTCATTCTGTGCCTGTCCGCCTATCCGAATCGAGTTCCCTTCTTTCGGAGACTCCTGTGAGCCGGCGGAGGTGCTCATCTTCATCGAGCAATGTGAGAACTTCCTGGAGATCCGGCCCCTTCCCTGTGCTGAACTACTAGGAACCTTGAGTGTGGTACTGAAGGGACCCGCTCTGAGCTGGTGGAAGGCAGAGAAGGTCAGGGTAACGGATTGGAGATCCTTCAAAAGGGCATTCATGGCTGCTTTTCTTTCAGATGATTACCTCTCAGAAGTGGAGGAAAAGCTGAGGACGATGGTTCAGCAGCCACGACAATGCCTGAGGGACTTTGCTTATGACTACCGGGCCTTATGTCTGAAATGGAAGCAAGAGATCTCTGAGGAGGAGCTAGTAAATCGTATACTTAACAACATCAACCCCAGAGTTGTCGGGTGTATGAGGGGAACAGTCAACTCGGTTGAACAGCTGGTGAAAATCGGATCCATGGTGGAAAAGGACTACATGGGAGCTAAAGACTACTGGAAGAAAGTGGGTACTCAGAGCAGCCAAGAAAAGACCAACAAAAAATCTGCTGAATGTACCTTCTGCAAAAACCTGGCTGGAGTAACACTAGCTCAACCTCATCCACTGTCGTCTCTTCTTGTGGTGCCTGTAAGGGTGAAGGGCAAGGAGGTGAAGGCAGTAGTAGACACAGGTAGCACTTACACCTTGATGCAAGAAAACCTTTGGAAACAGTTGAGAGGGGAGATTCCATCAGTGGTTACCTCCAGTCCACAGAGGTTCATGATGGCAGACGGAACGATTCACCAGTCCAGAGACCTGCAAAGGATTGAGTTTTAATGGCATGAACACGTATGCCGGATGGATACTTATATACTAAAAGACACTCACCTAGCTTTTCCACTCATTGCTGGTCTGGATTTCCTGAGAGCCATGGGAGCAGTACTAGAAGTGGGACGAGGCAGATATGGGGGTACACGAAGGATACACTTATTACCCTTTCATGCCATCACACATGCCCACTAAAACAGACAACCCGTCTGGTCAAGTTCTTGCTCATATGGCTGCGCTGCTGAATTTATACTATGCTTTACCCTCCACTGGTAGACTTCCCGAACTCATGTCCATTTCCTCAGAGATCCCTGAGTGGGACACTGACAATCAGGGAGAGTTAATGAAGTTAATCTCCGCCTGGCCACGCACCACTTCAAACACCCTGGGTAAAACCTCTATTGTGCAACACAAAATCACATTATCAGATGACATACCTCCATAAGTCCCGAGCATACAGAGTGTCTCCTCTTAAGAAGCAGATCATTGAGGAACAAGTAGACCTGATGCTACGGGACGATATCATCGAACCCTCCTTTTCACCGTGGTCTTCAGCTGTAGTCCTGGTCCACAAACCTGATGGCTCTTACAGGTTCTGCGTGCATTACAGGAAGCTGAACAGCAAGACAGTACCAGACACTTACCCAATGCCGTTGATTCATCCTTGAATCCCTGGAAGGAGCTTCCTGGTTTAGTTCCTTGGATCTGCAGTCCAGGTACTGGCAGGTGGAGATGGACGAACAGAGTAAAGAGAAGACTGCTTTTATCTCAACCAAGGGGCTATTTCAATTCAAGTCGATGCCGTATGGGCTCAGAAATGCCGCTGCTACCTTCCAACGGTTGAGAGTACTGTCTGATCTGAGGGGGACAATTTGTTTTGTGTATATTGATGACATAATAATCTATTCCAAGTCACTAGAACAACATATTCAACATTTAGATATGGTTCTGCATAGACTGGCCCAAGCCAATCTGACACTGAGTATGAAGAAATGCCACTTCTTCAAACGACAGCTCAACTTCCTCGGCCATATAATCTCTGAGAGGGGATTGGAGGTGGACCGAGAGAAGACCAGGGTCGTTGTAGAGTTCCCCCCACCGCAAGATCTCAAAGCCTTGCAACGATTTCTGGGACTGGCAGGGTGGTACCATACGTTATATTTCCACTTCGCAGATATTGCTGCTCCATTGAACCTCCTCAAAAAGAAAGGAGTTAAGTGGGAATGGACTCTAGATTGTCAAGCTAGCATGGAAGAACTTAAACAAGCCTTACAAAACTCACCGGTCTTAATACAACCAGATATTAACCAACCCTTCCAGGTTCATACGGATGCAAGTGAGGTAGGACTGGGGGCCATCCTCACTCAACATTCTGAGGAGGGAGAAAAGGTGGTGGCGTATGCATCACGGACCTTAACTGGAGCAGAAAAAAATTACAGCACTTCAGAAAAGGAATGTCTAGCAGTGGTTTTCCCTTCATGTTCATGTGTCTTGTTTTCATTGGTTTATTGTTTAATTATATTGTTTAGAGTTCTGTTTGTTCATTGGTTTATGTTCCCCCATGTCATGTATTAAACCCTCATGTTCGCCATTGTCCTTTGTCGAGTATTGTTAATGTATCGTTGTTGGTCTACTTTGTTCCATGTTAAGTTTATAGCCATGTCTAGTTCATGTTCCTGTTTTACTTCATAGTCAAGCTAAGTTAAGTTTATGTCTAGTCATAGTTTATAGTCATTGTGGCTGGGCGGAGGGCGGGGCCGCGTCATGATTCTACACAACTGGTCCCTTATCAGGCTAATCAAGCCTCTGAGAGGGATAAAGGCCGACTGCGGAGGATGGTGCGGGAGAGAGAGATCGTTTACGGACATGTCCGTCGTGTGTGTTTGTTTCTTTTATTTAAGTTTCTCATTAAACTATTATTTATATTGTCAAGCCGCTTCTTGCCTCATGTTCATGTTTATAGTTAGGGTTGTGGATTTCACTTATAATAATAAACTGCACTTGGGTTCTCGTCAAATCATCGTCATAATTTCTTCGTTATTGCCATTGCCAGCTACAACGTTACAATAATTGTAAATCAGAAAGTATTGTTATAAATCTTGAATATATATAGTTATAAATCTAAATATATTGATATAAATCTTGAATATGTAGTTATACATTTTATATAAAATTTAAAATCTAAATACATAGCTATACATCTGAATATATAAATATAAATTCTAAATGTATACATGAACCTCTGAATATATGTTTATATATCTTATTACATAAATACAAATCCTGAATATATATATATATACACTCACCTAAAGGATTATAAGGAACACCATACTAATACTGTGTTTGACCCCCTTTCGCCTTCAGAACTGCCTTAATTCTACATGGCATTGATTCAACAAGGTGCTGAAAGCATTCTTTAGAAATGTTGGCCCATATTGATAGGATAGCATCTTGCAGTTGATGGAGATTTGTGGGATGCACATCCAGGGCACGAAGCTCCCGTTCCACCACATCCCGAAGATGCTCTATTGGGTTGAGATCTGGTGACTGTGGGAGCCATTTTAGTACAGTGAACTCATTGTCATGTTCAAGAAACCAATTTGAAATGATTCGAGCTTTGTGACATGGTGCATTATCCTGCTGGAAGTAGCCATCAGAGGATGGGTACATGGTGGCCATAAAGGGATGGACATGGTCAGAAACAATGCTCAGGTAGGCCGTGGAATTTAAACGATGCCCAATTGGCACTAAGGGGCCTAAAGTGTGCCAAGAAAACATCCCCCACACCATTACACCACCACCACCAGCCTGCACAGTGGTAACAAGGCATGATGGATCCATGTTCTCATTCTGTTTATGCCAAATTCTGACTCTACCATCTGAATGTCTCAACAGAAATCGAGACTCATCAGACCAGGCAACATTTTTCCAGTCTTCAACTGTCCAATTTTGGTGAGCTCCTGCAAATTGTAACCTCTTTTTCCTATTTGTAGTGGAGATGAGTGGTACCCGGTGGGGTCTTCTGCTGTTGTAGCCCATCCGCCTCAAGGTTGTGCCTGTTTTGGCTTCACAAATGCTTTGCTGCATACCTCGGTTGTAACGAGTCGTTATTTCAGGCAAAGTTGCTCTTTTATCAGCTTGAATCAGTCGGCCCATTCTCCTCTGACCTCTAGCATCAACAAGGCATTTTCGCCCACAGGACTGCCGCATACTGGATGTTTTTCCCTTTTCACACCATTCTTTGTAAACCCTAGAAATGGTTGTGCGTGAAAATCCCAGTAACTGAGCAGATTGTGAAATACTCAGACCCTTGGACAGACCTCTGAGTCCCCCTACAGCAGGTGTCCAGATGTGTCATGGTCACCACAGACGCCTCTCAACAGGGTTGGGCTGCAACGGGCACACAGCCGCTGGCTCCTAGACGGGGCCCCGCCTGCATTGGCACATCAACTGCCTCGAGTTGTTGGCTGTATTCCTTGCCCTGCGGAGGTTTCTCCCACTAGTTTCGGGGCAAGCATGTCTTGATCCATTCAGACAGCACCGCAACAGTACATAAATCACCAAGGCACCGTGCGCTCTCGTCATATGTCACAACTCACCAGCCATCTCCTCCTTTGAAGTCAGCCGCGACTCAGGTCGCTGCATGCCACTCACATCCCGGCGCCCACCCACCACCTGTCGTGACAGATTACACTCAGCGTAGAGTGGAGGCTCCACCCCCAGGCGGTCCAGCTGATCTGGGACCAGTTCAGCATGGCACAGATAGATCTCTTTGCCTCTCAGGAAAACTCCCATTGCCCACTCTGGTACTCCCTAACGGAGGCCCCTCTCGGCACAGACGCGTTGGCAACCAGCTGGCCCCGGGGTCTGTGCAAGTACGCATTTTCTCCAGCAAGCCTTCTTGCCCTTGTGCTGTGCAAGGTTAGGGAGAACGAGGAACAGGTCACCTTAGTGGCTCCTTACTGGCCCACTCGACTTGGTTCTCGGATCTCACGCTCCTCGCGACAGCACCTCCCTGGCATATTCCCCTGAGGAAGGACCTTCTTTCACAGGGATGGGGCACCCTCTGGCAACTGCCCCCAGACCTCGGGAACCTCTACGTCTGGCCCCTGGATGGGACGTGGAAGAATTAAGCGGTCTACTACCTGTAGTTGTAGACACGATCAACAAAGTAAGAGCTCCCTCCACCAGGCAGCTTTACGCACAAGTGGCGTCTGTTCGCAAATTGGTGTTCTTCCAGATCTGAAGACCCGCAGAGATGCGCAGTTTAGTCAGTGCTTTCATTCCTGCAGGAGAGGTTGAAGGGGAGGCTGTCCACTGACGCAGTGGATGGAAAGTCCCTTGGTAAGCATGACCTGATTATCAGGTCCCTTAGAGGCACCCGGAGGTTGAACCCTTCCCGGGCAAGCCTGTTCCCCTCCTGGGATCTCTTAATGGTCCTCTCAGGCCTTCAGAGAACCCCCTTAGAGCTCCCATGCTAGTCATGTTACCTGTTCCCGTGCGGGTACTGGGAACCTAAGAACGGTATATGACACCTTTAATTTGGGGCGTTGGGGGGGTTACGTTCGGCCGACAGATCTGCTTCTAGCTCGCAACAGCCTGCTTGCACCTGTTTCAGCAGTTCATGTAACACGGTTTAGTGCATGCCGTTTTTAAATGGGACCCATTGTGTCACTACAATCGACACAACGTTGAGTGAGTGACAGAAGGGGAACGTCATGGTTACTGTTGTAACCTCTGTTCCCTGTTGGAGGGAGTGAGACCACCTTGTGTGTCCCCCTTGCCATGGCACTATTCCTACCACTGTAACGCGCTGTACCTTATTCTCGGCTCCTCAGTGCAAAAACCTGACTGACAGACGCGCGCCCACTTCCCTTTACACCCGTATGTTTGGGGACGGGAAATGCAAATTTTGCCTGCCAATTTCACACTGGCCTTTATCAAGTTCAGAGGTACGCGGGGCTCCCAAGGAAGACCCCCTGCGTCACTACAATCGACACAACGTCTCGTTCCCTCCATCAGGGAACAGAGATTACAAATTATGATAGTAGTGGAGAAATGTAAATAAATAAAGAAGAAAAAAGAGAGGTGAGAGGAGATACTAAACAGACATTGTGTGGTATGACAGACATGTTATTAGAAAGTAAATAAAGTAAGTAAATAATATGTTGATTTTTTAGAGTGTAGAGAATTAAATAATGATAACAGCAGTAGTAGTAGTAATAATTGTAATAAAAATAATAGTAGAAGTAGTAATAATAAAAATATTTGTAATAATAATAGTAATAATACTGCCTTATGTTGGCTAGATGTCTACATACATAGTATGTGGTTAGAAATCTAAATATAATTTTAAATCTGAATAGAAATGTAAATTTGAATATATAAGTTTTTATATAAATCTTGAATATATAGTTATAAATCGAAATATATAAATCGAAATCCTGAATATATAGTTACAAATCTGCATATTTAGTCGTAAATCTCCATATAAATCCTTAATAAAGAGTTATACTTTTAAATCTGAATATGTAACTGTAAATCCTCTGTATCTAACTATATATTCAGAGTGTTTGAATTTACATTTATATATTTAGATTTATATATCAAAGCTCACACTTCAGCTTTAACTATCAATAAACAATATACAGTAAATTGACTGCATTTATTAATTTTGGTTAATGTTAATTTATAAATATAATTTTGTTCATTGTTAGTTCATAATTAATTAACTACTGTATGTTTATGTATAAAACAGATGTATTGAACTTTTAATGTTAAAAATGTATTCATTAGATTAATAAATGCTGTCATATTATAGTTCATAGTCAGTGTTTGTTAACAATTGTATTACCTAATGTAAACGTGAATAAATGTATAATAAAGTGTTCATTCAGAATGCATTACTGTATGACTGAGACATCATCTTGACAGGTATCTTGAGATCAACCCATTTATACGAGCCACAAGATCAGATTCTGCATGCACTGGGACATTTTTCTAAAGTAAAAATACTACCAATAGCCCGGTTTCTCAGCCCGATCTCTTGTTCCCTGTGGATATTTAGTCTGTTGACAGCTGAGATTTTCTCTCCTGTCACTTGACACTTACTAATCTGGTGTGGAATGTGTGATAAATGGCTCTGCAGGTCTGTCCGAATCCAAATCCAGTTTCCTTTCCACATTTCCTCACTGAAGAGTTGATTGAAGGGACAGAGAGAGCGTATGGCAACACTTCGCTCCAGTGATCAGACACAGGTGCCCACATTGACTTGCAGGGAGCATGTCTAAACCCAGTTGCATTGAAGCTTAATCAGACATGTCCTGATGCTCACTAACGTTTTTTAGTTGTAGCCACTGTGCAAATCTGAATTGACAGACACATTGCCAACTGTGGTTGTGTACATCATTTATAGCACCTTGAAAGAGGATTAATGTGCTGTTTTGTTCTAAAGGAAGAGTTACTTCTCTGTGTCTGTGTTAATATTAATGTACATTTCAGTAAATATTTTTGGGCACGTTTGTTAAATATTGAGGCTCTCCATATATGAACAACCTTCCCTTTTCTTCACACAGTTCATTCAATCAAACAGGCACTGCTGTCTGTTCTCTGCAGCTTCTGATTGAGTCGATCCTGCATTAATCACAGACAATCACAGCAGTGGTTTCTGCTCATTGTGACACTGCACATGTGACTTCCAGGACACTCACTGGAAAATGAAGGAATCCCTGAGGAAAGACCAGAGCCAGAATGTATTCACCACATGGACTTGTCTTTACTTCCTCCATCTGAACACAGGCGAGTGTGAAGGAAGAGCGGGAAGGAAGTTGGCTGTATACTGAGCAGCTGAGACTAGAATAAGATCTTTGTCTAAGTGCTTTTTTGTGTGGTTAGTATTGTGGAGTGGAAGCAGGGCAGGCAGTGGAGTTGTGTGACTTTGTGTGGAGTGGGTATTTAGAAAGCTTTAGCATTGATTTGTAGCATCACTCCATAATCGCCTGTTTTTTTGTACCAGTGAGCATGGAGAGACTTAAGTAATTATAGAGCGCTTTGAACCAGGAGGGAAATTTGCCACTGCTTTACTCACATACTCTGTTCCAGTCGGGCTGTTAGTTTGTGCATTGCACAGTGAATCGTAAAGCTTGATGCTTCTTTGGAATTATTTTGAGTGCTGGAAGAGAATAAAATTGACAGACTAACGATTCAAATTTTGTGTGAAAAGTTTTGTTACAGTTTTAGTAACAATAATGTTTTAATGGCATTTTTATTGTTCAACTGGTCAACTTGTCGATTAGTCATCTGACAACCAACTGGTCAATTAGTGAAGTCAACTAATATTTACAGTGGTGCTTTTTTATTTTTTGATTGAGGTGCAACTTCTCTGAGTGTCACGATTCACTGTTGTCTGGCCTGTGTTTCTCCCCTGTCATCTGTTCCCGGACTACAGATCCCATAATTCCCTGCTCTCATCTCTGCTAGCTGTCCTTCATTGTCCTCATTTGTGTTTCATTTAATCATTATCCTTTGTGTATTTAAGCCCTGTTGTTTGATCATTCGTTGTCAGTTGTTGTATGTGTTTGACCTCCCGTGATTAACCAGTGCCCTTCGTAGATGTTTGCTCCTGTTTGTGTTCTTGTTTCCCATCATGGATGTTTTATTTGTTCCTGTGTCTACCAGTTATTTGTGTTTGATTATTTTCATTAAAATCCTTAGCTGCACCTAGATCCAGCTCTCTTGACTTCTTCCTAGTGTTACACTGAGAAAGTTTTTGCATGTTGTTAGCTTGCTGTTCATTAGCATGCTAGCAGTCCGCATGGTAAAACCCTCTCTGTGGGAGAGTTTCGTCTCTGTAGGTTAGTCCTTGTATGCAGTGCTGATACATCTATCAAGGGGCCACTTATGTACAAATTGTACTGCATATAAAAAACATTTAATTTCACAGGTTTATTTGTGAAGTGTTGTGATAAACCCTCTGGGGTCTGAGGGTATTTTGGGCCCTGGAGAAGTTTTGACATGCCTTGACATTTGTGTTTTTTGAGTTGCTTAAAAACACATTAATGGCTAAAGTCTGATAACACTGTATTCAACACAACCTGGGCTACAATAATATGTGAGCAACGTGTGGTACAGGTTTGTATTTTTGAGAAAATAATGTTTATGCATGGTTTTTTGAAGAAAAAAAAATGTTTTAAGTCATTGAAATAAGGTCATACACTCACCTAAAGGATTATTAGGAACACCATACTAATACTGTGTTTGACCCCCTTTCACCTTCAGAACTGCCTTAATTCTACGTGGCATTGATTCAACAAGGTGCTGAAAGCATTCTTTAGAAATGTTGGCCCATATTGATAGGATAGCATCTTGCAGTTGATGGAGATTTGTGGGATGCACATCCAGGGCACGAAGCTCCCGTTCCACCACATCCCAAAAATGCTCTATTGGGTTGAGATCTGGTGACTGTGGGGGCCATTTTAGTACAGTGAACTCATTGTCATGTTCAAGAAACCAATTTGAAATGATTCGAGCTTTGTGACATGGTGCATTATCCTGCTGGAAGTAGCCATCAGAGGATGGGTACATGGTGGCCATAAAGGGATGGACATTGTCAGAAACAATGCTCAGGTAGGCCGTAGAATTTAAGTGATGCCCAATTGGCACTAAGGGGCCTAAAGTGTGCCAAGAAAACATCCCCCAAACCATTACACCACCACCACCAGCCTGCACAGTGGTAACAAGGCATGATGGATCCATGTTCTCATTCTGTTTACGCCAAATTCTGACTCTACCATCTGAATGTCTCAACAGAAATCGAGACTCATCAGACCAGGCAACATTTTTCCAGTCTTCAACTGTCCAATTTTGGTGAGCTCTTGCAAATTGTAGCCTCTTTTTCCTATTTGTAGTGGAGATGAGTGGTACCCGGTGGGGTCTTCTGCTGTTGTAGCCCATCCGCCTCAAGGTTGTGCGTGTTGTGGCTTCACAAATGCTTTGCCGCATACCTCGGTTGTAACGAGTGGTTATTTCAGGCAAAGATGCTCTTCTATCAGCTTGAATCATTCGGCCCATTCTCCTCTGACCTCTAGCATCAACAAGGCATTTTCGCCCACAGGACTGCCGCATACTGGATGTTTTTCCCTTTTCACACCATTCTTTGTAAACCCTAGAAATGGTTGTGCGTGAAAATCCCAGTAACTGAGCAAATTGTGAAATACTCAGACCGGACCGTCTGGCACCAACAACCATGCCACGCTCAAATTTGCTTAAATCACCTTTCTTTCCCTTTCTGACATTCAGTTTGGAGTTCAGAAGATTGTCTTGACCAGGACCACACCCCTAAATGCATTGAAGCAACTGCCATGTGATTGGTTGATTAGATAATTGCATTAATGAGAAATTGAACAGGTGTTCCTAATAATCCTTTAGGTGAGTGTATAACACATACTAAACATTTGTCCACAAGACTTTTGAGAACTGGATCTTGTAGCCTAGAATTTTTGCTACAAAATGATGTGAAAACCATCCTGATCACTCATTCATATAAAACAATATAGTATTTAACTTTTGTAAGACACTTTTAGTGTTAGAAAGGTCATATGCGAGGAGGCGTGATCTATCATGAATATTGATGTAATTCACACCTGAGGAGACAAAGACCCCTCCCCTGGGCCTATCAATGAGGAATGTGACAGAAAGAGAATGAATGTGAGGAGACTTAATGATCAAAATCAAGTTTTAAGTTAAAAAAAGTAATCTGACTATACATTTTCTTTACGTAAAGACTTTACTTAATTTTAGACCTACACTACCGTTTAAAAGAAGTCTCTTCTGCTCAGCAAGAATGCATTTATTTGATCCAAAATACAGTAAACACAGTGATATTTTGAACTCTTTTTACAATTTTAACGAACAGTTTTCTATTTAAATGTATTGTAAAAGGCAATTTTTGATCAAAGCTGAATTTTCAGCATCATTACTGCAGTCTTCAGTGTCACATTATCCTTCAGAAATCATTTGGAGTCCCGCTCTTCTTCTGAGGAAAATTGTAACTCTTCGTCACTATCCAGGAGTTTTCTCACTTGTGTATCATGCTGTCTTTATTAACGAACTTGTTGTTTTTAAGGCACAGTCAGGGGCGTTCACCATTTGCATTGATCTTCTCAGCACATTACCGGATGAATGGCACGCTCTGCTGGTAGGTGTGATCACATTAGAGCTAAATTAGCTGAGCCAGGAAAACTGTACATCACTTTGTTTCATACAGATTACATTGCAGGAGAATATTTTTTTTAAATTTGAATTGTTTTATTTAAAATAGACATTTTAAGCTTTCTTTTGTGTGATAAGTATTCGCTGAGTTTCAGTTAATTTTTGTGACGTGTTTCTCAAATATGCCCGTGAACACAGAGACTGCTGAAAGCTGACATTTTAAACACTGACCCCAAAGGCCAAACCTGTAAATGTTGTAGGGCGTATAGACACATGTGAGCTCCATTTATTTCCAGGAGAGGTCTCCAAAAGCGAGTTGTTTCAGCTGTACAGGATATGATACAGTGAAGAGGTATTAATGTTTTAAACTCTACCCACCAACCCAAAGCCCAAACCTAAACCTGACCATCAGTGGACCAAAAATTAAATGTTAGGGGAAAGTGCGAAACTTCCGAATCGTGCTTGTCACTGATTAAGCGAACGCGATTACTTCCTGGTGTCACCGTAGATACAAATTCTGTTCTCTCATGTTGTAGACGCAATGCACTGCCAGTAGAGATATGTGGGAAGGTAAACACGCTGAAACGGATGCAAAAATGTCTGGTGCGAAATGCCACATTTCAGTGAGTCAGCATCCTGTCGCCGATCCTAGGGTACGTAGACTTCTGAAACAGCATGGCGATTTACCATGTGATCATGTTGGAACATTTGTGACCTTAATACTTTTATTATGTGGTGACTGTTTTATAAAAGGAATAAGGCACGAGGCTGTGCCATATTGTGAATACAGTCACGGCTGAAAGGGTTGCTAACAATCTAACAATAACTAAAATTTCTAGTGGACTGAAAAAAGGAATTTGGTATGTAGGGTTACTACTTTTAGGGAGTTACTTCTCAACACTGGTGTGCACTCATAATTGCAAACGCTTTGTAATTTCGGGTGTTTTTGACCACAAACTCATGATAAGCGAGAAGTTGAATAAGTGTAGACTCATCTGCCATGCCTGATGATAACAGAACAATGTGCCGAGGGCCGCTAGGAGCTGCTGTCTTCTCCAGGGGCCACAGATTAGACCTCATGTGCTTCCTTTGAAAAACATGCTGCAGCCCCAGAGGAAGCACTCATCAGACTGCACTCTTTCACCTCTCCCTCGCTTCTCTTGGGCCCTGTCCCTCACTCTTCCCACATTAAATGAAACAGAGGCCTGGGTGAGTGACTCGCCACTGACACCGCTCATCCCACATCAGGCTACTGCCGGTCCTTTCTATGTCTTTGTTCTTTGCTCTCTTCCTCTGTTTGTTTGGACATATGCAGTGAACTGTTGGTCTTCTGTGCTTGCTTTTAGTACATGCCATGGCCTTGAGGTGAAACAGAGACAGATCTTGTTCTTTTGGAAAGTATTTTCATCACTCTTTCCTTTTCTAATGTGAGAGTCATGATGTAATCAGATCTGGAAAGGCCGGAATTCCCGTATGTCACAATAGTTCACCCAAAAATGAGATTCTGTGAGTATTGTCTCACCCTAATGTCTTTCCAAACCTGTATACAGTTGTGTTTCTGTGAAACACACAAATTAGAATATTTTATTCTCACCAAAACCTATTGTTTGCAGCCCGAGTCCCAGCACTGAGATATAAGGTGGACCATAGGTTGGGCAGTGTTGGCACTATCAAAAATATCCATGTAATTTTCTTTATGTTTTTATATACAGTATATGGTACCATGGTAATTTCTGGCACATGAATCATTTAGTAGTTAGCTTGAGGTAGTAAATTAAAGTTCCAACAGGTCCGGTCTACATGTCCTAACCTTTAAGACAGTCATAATTTACATAATGTAAGTAGCCAGTATTTCATGGGCATTTCTTTTTTTTGTCTTATTGTAAATTTCCAAGATGACAGGAAAAGTGAGGAGGAAAACTGTACAGAAGCTTGGTTGATTTTGATATAGATCTGTTATATCTGTTTCTTTACTCATAATGGTACATTTGGGTGCTTATCCTGGATGTCTCAACTGAGTGAAGAACGTGAGATTACGTCTATATCATGGCAATGCAAATACATCACACGAGAACTGTAGAGCGGGGCTTATGGCAAAGGATACTATTCTGTCACTTTATTCACATCCAATTTTTATGCTCATTATGACAACTCTATGATAACTCTATAGGCTTATTATTATTAATTTTATAGTTTAAGGAACAACGTAATGTCATTTTGAAAACATGTAAATTGCGTAATTGTCAAGATTAGGCCGCATAAAACCTACCACTTTATAAACCATATATTTATATACAAATATTTAACAGTATTTAGCTTCAACTGTTCACATTGTCAGTATTGTTTTGTATGGGAAGCTATGTACATTTTTAATCAGATGTGTCATGAAAGAACACTTTTTGCTTCCTAACCGATCCACTTCACTGTTCCCAGCAATGGGCCCTTGACATTTGGAATAGCTTGTGGATGCCATAAATACACCAGTCTGCAGGCAAAAACAGCTTTCTCCATTGATGGTTATTCTAAAGTAACCATGTATTTTTTCAAGTAACATATAAATTCTATTTTAATTATAGTAATGTTTCACTAGTGATCAATTTCTGAAAGACTCTTAAAGCTGATGTGCGTAATTTTTTTATGATAAAATAATTTCTTGGATCCCAGTTTAACCTCATGCAACCCCCGTGTCCACATGTGTGGACGTTGTATTTTGGCTTTGCGATATGCAACGCATAATTTAAATGAATTCAAACCGACTGAATAATGTTCACAAGACTGTGGTGTAGGAATTACACACATCTGACCCTATTTGAGGAGCGCTACGCCCTGCAATATGCGATATTTCAAACAAGCAAAGACAGTGGGTGTGGCCTTAAGTTTATGTGTTTTGTGTGAAATTGCGCCTGCAAAGCTCTAATGGTTGGGTCAAGTCCAACTTAATTCAGAGGGTTTTTTTTATGGTTATTGCACCCACCATTGGGGTCCTATTACATATGTCTCTCCCTATCAAACATTAATTACATAAGAATTGTGTAGTGTAAATGTATTTACTCTCATGAAATCCCAGATGTGTATGACTTTCGTTCTTTTGCAGAACACAAATAAAGGTTTTTAAAAGAATATTTCAGCTTTGTAGGTCTATACAATGCAAGTGAATGGGTGTCAAATTTTTGAAGCTCCAAAATCCACATAAGGGCAACATAAATGTACTTCAGATGACTTTGATGGTTAAATCCATATCTTCCCTCTTGTGTTTTTGGTGACTCGCATTCATCACACATATCGCCCCCTACTGGGAAGGGAGGAGAATTTATGATAAAAAAAGACTTAAATATTGATCTGTTTCTCACCTACACCTATCATATTGTGTCACAAATAGATGTGGTTTTCAGGCATCACAGCGCAATTAACAATTTTTCAGGAAAATAGCAAACTGCTTTTTGCACCATTTCATTAACATGCAGTGCACTCACAAACGCTTCCACCCATGCCCACTTTCTCTTTGCACTAGCATGAGCATTTGCTTAGAATTAGGGCTGTCGAGAACATTGGATAGACGCTATGCTCTGCCTAACGCAGTCACAAAAATAGGGCCCTTAAGCTTTAAGTGTAAAAACACAAGTTTGAACCTATTCAAGTTCAGAATGTGCAAGACGCATAGGCTTTCAGCTCTTCTGCCCTTTATGAGAAAATTGGATCTGAAGGTAAGCTCCAGAATGAGTGGGCAGCTTCTACAAGGCTTTCCTGAAGCACTGCCCATCAATGAAGACTGGCATGCCATAACTGAAAAGTCAAACCACAGGTAATATTTTCCTGATGTAGTGCCAATATCTTCAGTGTTTCCATGGAAGGAGGTTGGGTTGAGAAAAAGAGTGAGCAGGTCCAGTTGACTAAAGAGCTTGAACACAAGACCTTTATTGATACTGCCAGAGCTCTGGACTTACCTGACTCACACCTCACTGACTGCTCTGAAACCAGCACTCTCATAACAGAGCTCCCCGTGGGACTGAGGATTCAAGAAGGCCACAGAGTTTGCCCTAAGTGAAGCTTGTTTGCTTCAATCAAGGATGTCAAAAGCCAGGCCCGAGCAAGAAACCTAGATGGGAATCAGATCCTGTTTTTTTTTCTGTGTGTGTGATTTCTGGCTTCTTGCCACCACTGTCTACTGACAGAGAAGACTAATCAGCCCAGCTCCGGCATATTTTTCCCCTGGTGCACTTTGACAAATGGCAGGCAAAGCGTCTCATTTGTTAGCTCAAGACATTTCAGTTATCAGATTAGGGGGCCTTTTTATGATGCTGGCACTTTCATTTTTTCACTTGTGAGATTAAAAGACAATTGCATACATTTAACATATACATTGCATATAAATGTCTGCATACATCATGATACATTTCATCATACAACAATCTTCACAATGTTTGAAAGATTGTTCAAACAAACACTCATGGCCATTGACAGCCAAAAATTCTGTTCTGTACCATGATAAGGCAAAAAGCGATAATTTTTTACACTTTTTAAAATGACAAAAAGAATGACTTAATATCGCAAACTTGACCAACCACTATGCTACCACATCCTGACTGAGGCTGTTGGGATCTGGGGTTGAAAGCCGCTGGAGATCTGAATAGGCCAGCGAGTGGAACAACTTGTGATAAACGAGTGTTACCTGGAAGCCGTAGCTTTGGGAAGCACCCTCTGTTTCCCTCTGATTACATTAGCAGGCAGGAAGGGGGTGCACACTGGGATTCAGTGGAATTCTACCAAGCTAATGCAGATACTTTTCACTCACATCCTCATTCTTTGTCTCACATTTGTTTGTGATTGATAAGGTAACCTAATATGTTGAAAGTTTCAAACTATTTGGAGGGTTTAAAGGCAGACATGCAAAGCTTATCATTTTATTAGACCACGTACATTTTTCTATTAAAACCTGTGCATTTTTTTTAGCTGTACGGTTGTTGAAAATTGTGTTTTTGCGAAGGATTACTAAATTACTAGGATTACAGGGATTACATCATGACAATATAAAATTGGATATACATTTTCACAGAAAAGGTTAGTAAGTGATTTTCACACTAAAATCATGTTAACAAATATATTGTTTACGTCTTGTGGCTTTACTTTTGAAAAAACATGTATTTTAATGTTTATGGATTGGCCCCATTCACTTTCATTGTAAGTGCCTCACTGGAACCCAGATTTTTTATTTAATTATTTTTTTAAAGAAAAGAAGGATAAGTTGAGAATTTAGTTTTTATTAAATTTTTTGTAATCACCATTATGCCACAAATGCTGTTAATTAAGATTAACTTATATAGATCAGAGAATATTAATAAAAAAAAAAAAGAAAAAAAAAAAGAGGAAGATCCTGTTGAACAAACCAGCATTACTGGTCACCAGCAAATGTTGTGTTTTAGATGTTGGTCCACACCATGTTGGGGAGAGTGGGGTAAGATGAGCATGTGGGTAAGTTGACCCACCCCTTGTATCTAGACAACTGTTCATATTGTTTTGTCATTTGACCTTGTAAGCAGGAACTATCCATTATTTCTATCTGGCTGTGAGAAGAAACACATGGGATAGATATAAGCACACAAAAAAGGCAAAGACTTAAGGTATTTACTCTAGGCTATGATTAATGATTCTCACAAATTGTTCCACATTTATATGCAATCCTCAGTGTTAAATAATTTATATTCAGTGTTTCACTGGAAAAATTCAAGTGGTCAACTTACCACCAGATAATACGGGATAGTTAGCAACCCTACCAGCATGAGATGCTGGTGTTTTAGGGTCCCCATCAGGTTTCCTCTCCAGCAAGTCTTTTTGGCTATGCTGGTCTACCAGTCAGACCAGCACCAAACCAGCCTGGACCAGCACGGTCAAAGTTGGCCTTTCCACAGAAGAACACAAACTATAATTTATTGCAGTTCTCTGCAGAATATCTATATTTGTAAAAGTATGACTCAATGACACACTGTAGTAGGCTTTCCTTTCCCAGTACATCATTATAATTACCCTACAATACATCATTTTCCATAGAACTCCAGCTTCATATCTGGCCAAGAGGTCAAAACTCATCTCCATGTTGCCTCTCCATATCTTATCTCCTCAACTTATTACTGGCAATAACAAACAGATTCTTTCAAAGACCGCATCCTGGCAGGTCCATCAGAGCTGTCTATAGATGATTTATTCTACTTGCTGTGGTGTTTTTGGAGTGGCCACTTAAATGGATTGCTTCCTCGTGGCAGACCTCAACAGCCCCACGTGCCTTTTTCATTAAGAATCAAAAAGGGCCGAACACGTAACCCTGTGGAATGCCTGTGCTACGAGTGATGCATTAAATAACTCATTGGCAGTAACGTGCTAGCAAGGTATTTTGAGAATACAAATATTTTAGAATGAGTACTACAATTATGATTTGTTAATGACTCAATAAAAATAAGTGTAGTCAATGATAGAAAGACTAGATCAGGGGTGGGCAACTGTTTTGGTAAAGGGGCCACATTGGGCTTTAAGTAGTGCATAGGGGCCCGCATTGTATTCCTTTTGAGATACAATGTTCTGCATTGATTTGGTTTTTGTATCTTTTAAGCCCAGAAATAGTTGTGTACTCAATTTTCTGAAGTGTATCTGTGACTAATGAGACTATTCTGCAATTGCCTGAAGTATTGTATTGCTCTACAAAGATAGATACTTTTCTATCAGGCAATACAAAAACTGAATAAAGGCGTAGATTATACATTTATTTTACCATCTCTACTTTCCTTTTAATGTATTATTCAATTTAACAATCTCTACATCAGGGGACTGTTTTAAAAAAAATTATAGAACGTTGAGTTTACTTGATTTTATTCTAAAACATTACGCGTTTACATGCTAAAAGGGTCATGATGCGGGTCTCCTCGATGGTTTGACTTTCAGCACACAACTGAATAACACCGGCTGCATGACTATGATAAATGATTACTGCAAGAGTTAGATTAACCCTCTGGGGATCGACGGACGCGCCGGCGCGTCCTGTTGGATATTTTCGTCATTACAGCGGAAACAACATAAAATAGTCATTTTTGGGTATACAGATAAGTGTAAGACATCATTAGAGACTATAAAGGGTCTACTTTTATTTGTGTACACTCACAATAACAACAAAATCTTGTGCTTTTGTAAAATAAAGAAAATAAAAGGGTGAGCTATCAGACATCTCTGTGTTCACGAGCATATTTCAGAAACACGTCACAACTGAAACTCCGCGAATACTTATCACACAAACATGAAACATATGTCTAAAGGAAGCTTAAAATGTCTACTTTTAAATAAAACAATTCAAATTTAAAAATGTAATCTGTATGAAACAAAGTGATGTACAGTTTCTTCTGGCACAACTCATTATCTCTAATGTTATCCCACCCACCAGCAGAGCGCGCCATTCATACGCTAATGTGCTGAGACGATCAACGCAAATGTACACGCCCCCGACTGTGAACCTTTCTGCGTGTTTGTAACGATACACATTTGAGGAATTTCCTGGATATTAAGGAAGAGTTAACATTTTCCTCAGAAGAAGAGCGGGAGTCCGATGAACCCTTTATATTTTTGTAGAGTGACTTGATCCAAACGAGGATACAATTTTGGACGAGTAATTCATTTAGTTTTAATTAGTTTACATGCTATTTTATATAAACGTACATATTTTACTAGTGGGACTGTTTTCAGACTTGCCAGCCAGGATTCAGAGTATTGACATTTGAAATATGACTCCTAATAAGCAAGTTTTAGTTACATTTAAATGCTGTTTTAGCTAAAGCAGGTATTTAAATTGTATGCTGTATGATACAAATATGATATGTTATATGATATAAAAATAATATGAATGTTTAGATTATATTTTAACTAGTGTTTATGCTGCCTCATTATCATCAATAAAGCTTGAGCTTGCAAATATGTGTTCAGGTTAAATTAGTAAATGCACTTTAAATATGCCCATATTAGAATATCAGCATATTATAATGATTTCTGAAGGATTATGTGACACTGAAGACTGCAGTAATGAAGCTGAAAATTCAGCTTTGATCACAAATTGCCTTTTACAATATATTTAAATAGAAAACTGTTCTTTTACATTGTAAAAAGAGTTCAGAATATCAATGTTGTTTCTGTATTTTGGATCAAATAAATGCAGTCTTGTTGAGCAGAAGAGACTTCTTTTAAATGGTAGTGTAGGTCTAAAATTAAGTAAAGTCTTTATTTAAAGAAAATATATATAATCAGATTACTTGATTTTGATCATTAAGTCTCCTCACATTCATTCTCTATCCCTCATTGTTAGGCCCAGGGGAGGGGTCTTTGTCTTCTCTGGTGTAAATCACCTCCATATTCATGATCATTCAAGCCTCCTCGCATATTACCTTTCAACACTAAAATTGTCTTACAAAAGTTCAATTAGTATATTGTTTTGTATGAATGAGTGATCAGGATGGTTTTCATATCAGCAATAACTCTAGGCTACAAGATCCAGCTCTCAAAAGTCTTGTGGACAAAGGTTTATTATGTGTTATATGGCCTTATTTCAATGACTTAAAATTTAGTTTTTTTTTCAAAAAACCATGCATAGATGTTATTTTCTCAAAAATACAAACATGTACACACATGTTGCTCACATATTATTGTAGCCCAGTTTGTGCTGAATACAGTGTAATCAGACTTTAGACATTAATGTGTTTTTAAGCAACTCAAAAAACACAAATGTCAAGGCATGTCAAAACTTCTCCAGGGCCCAAAATACCCTCAGACCCCAGAGGGTTAACATTCAGGTGTGAAGGGACTTTTCTAAACATTTTAAAACTGCAAAAATAAAAAATACATTTACATATTCATCTCTGGCTTGCTTTTGGCCGCATGTCAATGATTACCCGTCCGTGTGTCAATGATGCCGAGATTTTTATGCCGAGATGCCGAGAAGGTTTACCTGAAAAGTAGTACCAAACATCACAAGCAGCCTCAAGAATGGACACAGAGTAGCCTTATAACACTTTTCTTGATCAGAATATTGCACTACAGATCGCTAAGTTTGTTCAAAGGGGAAAGCCAGATAGAAATAGCGCACTTGCGTGCATGGTTGCCAGATTGCACAAAATAAGTATAACATTAGGCGGAATATTTCCAATTTGCGCAAGTATAAATCTCAAACTGGGGGTGTTGCATCTCTTATCTGGCAACCCTGAGCAAGTAAAACTCTTGTGGAGACGCATTAGGTCCCAATGCATATTAACTGAAATATCCAATAAAAATAAAAACGCTTTTACGATAAATGATCCGCGACCATTAAACCAAGAGGAGGGCCTGATCTGGCCCGCGGGCCGTATATTGCCCATGTCTGGACTAGATCTTAGATATCTTAAGATACGTTTGCAATAAAACCACAAAACCCAATCTCATGACAAGTCCTAATAACCGTACAAGATGGTGAGATCGTAAGAAATCGTACATTGACATTCACTAAAACTTTTACTCCCATAGAGGAAAAAAATTACTCTAACTAAAGGCTAAATCTTACCATAAAGTGTAACAGCATCCAAACCCTAAACCTGATTTTAATAGGAAAATCCTTTTGTGGATTTTGATATTCTAGGTACTATGTATAGACCAGAATTTTGCAATTGTAGTGAACTTGATGGAATATAGCGTAATAGAAGGTTTCATACATAATGTGGAGTTAGACCATTCAAAGCATTGTAAGTAATAACAAAATGTTAAAATGAATATGAAATTTAATAGGTAGTCAATGTAAAGATGATAAAATTGGGCTGAAATTATCATATTTCTTGGTTCTAGTCAGCACTTTAGCTGCTGTGTATCAAAGAAATATAAAGTTGTGTATCGTTGGTGTAACAGTGAAAACGTCATGGTTATCCCCCAATGGAAGGAACGAGACGTTGTGTCGATTGTAGTGACACAAGGGGGTCTCTTCTGAGAGCCTTGTGTACCTCTGAACTTGAGAAAAGGCCAATGTCAAGTTGGCAGACAGAATTTGCATGTCCCGCCCCCAGATATACGGGTATAAAGGGAAGCGGGGGAGTGAATGTCAGACAGGTTTTCACTGAGGAGCCGAGAATAAGGTTACGGTGCATTACAGTGTTAGAGATAGTGATGTGGCAAGGGGAACACAACGTCTCATTCCTTCTATCAGGAAACGGAGATTACAACAGTAACCATGACATTCCCCTTCTGTCACTCACTCAACGTTGTGTCGATTGTTGTGACACTAGGGGTCCTACTTCAAAACGCCATGCACTACCCGTGTTACATGACTGAGTGTTTTGTCTGGTCCGAGCCGGTAGAACTCGGTAATACGGAACAGCCGACCGGGTGTTCCGCTTGCAACTTGCGCCCTTCACCAAGTTGATCCAGTGCACGATCCATACTTATATTTAGCTTAATCTGACAATTCCTAATTTAAACAGACAAAGTGGTAGCGGTCGGATAAACAGGACCTAAGATTTGGGTAAAATCGAATTGCAATAACATCTTTAACAACATGTGTTTTTCCATGAGCCATTTCTTATTAATTCTTACCGTCACCATGTAGTAATATTGTTAAGACTTGACATGAGTCTGGTTTAAACCCAAACCATGTACTTATTTAGCCTATGCTTATTGTGGTTCATGGTAAATATTTGAACACCAGTTGCATGTATGTTTTTGTGTGCGTTAATAATTGTAAAAGACTTCCATGGGTTTTCAAATACTTCAAGTTTTCTATGGCCCTACTGCTCATTTCTACCAACACATGTTTTAAGCTTCTAGAAATAACTTTAATGCGCAGTTTGCCAAAGAATCAATTTCATTTAATTACATTTTGGATTCATTTAAATCAGGGGTCCCCAAACTACGGCCCGCGGGCCAAATACGGCCCGCCCCCACATTTGGACCGGCCCTCTGAACAATGCCATGCAGAGAAATATTTTTACAATTTAATTTTAAATATGTTTTAATCATATCATATTTGTATTTGATAATACATATTGGCTTTCAAAATAAAATTTCCCTTAGTTATAATTATTAAAGTAGCCAAATTATTTGTTAGATTCACCCGGATTAACGTTCCATCGTGATCGAGCGGGTGCACACGATCCAGCAAGAAAATTTAAAGTGACAACAAAATGGCCAAACGGTTGGGAAAGAGAAAAGTTGATTCAGAATGCAGGGTATTTAACCAAAAGTGGACAAGTGACAATTTTTTTGTTCAATGCAAAGAAATGGCTGTTTGCCTCATCTGTCAAGAAACAGTCTCCGTGTTCAAAGAATACAATCTGCGCCGACACTATGAAACCTGCCACAGAGACAAGTATGCGAGTTTACAAGGCCAAATGAGAGCAGACAAAGTGTCGAAGCTAAAAAGTGGACTATCTGCTCAGCAAAATACGTTTGTGCGGCAAACCCAGTTGAACCAGTCATCCATTCGCGCTAGCTTTCAGGTAGCTAAACTGATTGCAACCTGCGGTAGGCCATTCAGTGATGGTGAGTTCGTAAAGAAATTTATGAATGCTGTTGCGGAGGAGGTGTGCCCCGATAAGAAAGACGTCTTAAATGCGGTGAGTCTGTCCGCAAGTACAATCACCAGACGAATTGAAGAAATGGGGTATAATGTATATGCCCAGCTGAAGGAAAAAGTGAAAGAATTAGATTTTTTTGCATTAGCGCTGGATGAAAGTAATGACATGTAGGACACGGCACAGCTGCTCATTTTTCTTCGCGGAGTTAGCTCAAACTTTGAAGTGTCCGAGGAGCTGGCAGCCCTAAAAAGTCTCAAAGGTACTACGACAGGGGAGGATATTTTTGGTAAAGTGTGCCAAACGATAGAAGAGTTGGATCTAGACTGGTATAAGCTGGCCAGCATCACGACTGACAGAGCTCCTAGTATGGTTGGCGCGTCAAGGGGACTGATAGGACGCATGAATAGAGAAATGGAGGAAAGAGGTCTCATGCCCCCTTTACAAGAACACTGCCTAATTCACCAGCAAGCACTGTGCTGCAAAGTTCTGAAGTGGGAATCGATTATGAAAGTGGTGGTGTCATGTATAAACTTCATCAGAGCAAACGGACTTAAACACAGGCAGTTCCAAGTCTTTCTGTCTGAGCTAGAGTCTTCTCACGGAGATGTGCTTTACCACACAGAAGTCCGATGGTTAAGCCGGGGCAGAGTTTTGAGGCGTTTTTACGAGCTGCTACCCGAAATCAATGTTTTTCTTCTGACAAAGGGCAAAACTGGCCCAGAACTGATCGACACAAAATGGAAATGGGACCTCGCCTTTTTAACAGATGTGACAGAAATGTTGAATGGCCTCAACGTGCAGCTCCAAGGCAAGGGGAAACTAATATGTGACATGTATTCCCACATAAAAGCATTTGAGGTGAAACTAGCACTGCTTGTGGGACAAGTGCAAAAGCAAGACTTCACCCTTCTCCCTGTTACCCAAAGCCTCTCAGCTGAGAACCAGTGGTCCCATTCCCAGCTGAAAAGTCAGTGGAAGCACTGGAAATGCTGAAGGCATTTTGAGAGTTTGATGTGCGATTCTGTGAGCTACATGTCCACGCTAAAGAAATCCGCCTTTTTCAGAACCCTTTTGCTGCTGACATTGACGAAGCCCTGCCTTCTTATCAGTTTGAGTTGGCTGAGTTACAGAACTGTGATGTTCTGAAAGACGCGTTTAAGCCCAACAGTCTCATTGAATTCTATACTGCCCTCCCTAACGAGACCTACCCAAACATCAGAAGGAATGCAATGAAGATGTCCACACTTTTTGGCAGCACGTATATCTGTAAGCAAACCTTTTCACACATGAAACTGATGAAAAATCATGAGATCAAGACTCACTGATGAACATTTGCATCAGTCTTTGAGACTGGCTGTGACAGGAATGGAACCTGACATTGGACTTCTCACCAGCCAGAAACAAGCCCATAGTTCACACTGATTAGCCTAATACGCATGAGTAAGTAAATAATTTGATTTCAATAGCAATGAATATGAAAAAATGTCATTACGATAGTAATAATGCTCTTTTAATAGGCTATATATCACTTGATATGTATGGTGCATAAATAATAAATTAATCTAGCATTAGGAGGCATAATACTGTAAATCCATGTAAAATCATAATAAAATCTCCACAATAAATCACTCCGGCCCATGCCATTTTCTGTTAGACTACGGCCCTCCATTATAGAAAGGAAAAATGATGTGGCCCTCATAGAAAAAAGTTTGGGGACCCCTGATTTAAATGATCAGATCCTTATATATCTAATCATATTTCTGTTTTCCTGTCTCATGTCCACACTCAGAAATTGGTACTTAAGTACAAAAAAGAGTGAGACAGTGTGTTTTTTCTTCACACCCTGCTGGAATTCAACTGTGAATTAAGATTACAACACCTGTTATTTTCACTATGCTAGTTTAGATTTTTTTTCTTTTGGTTTGTTTTTCACAAATTTTGTTATCTGTTCCCTTCATGCCTGTCTTAAACAGCAGGGGTGACACAAACACACACACACACTGGTACTGATAACTGCCCTATTGTGTCAATTCATGGATGCCCAACACAATGCCATCAATAGCATGAAAAGCCCAAAGTTAAAAACACAGTTCAGAAAAAAAAAGAGTTGGAGGGAAGTGAAAGCATAAAAACAAAACAATGAGCTTTAAGATAACATTTGAGTCGATGCCTTTTCACATATTCTTTGGAAATTATAGTCACACTTTACTTTTGAGTTTTATGTAAATGTATTTGTTACAGAAAATCATGGAAAGTTTCAGTCTTTCAGTCAAATACAGCAGTGGAACTAGTCAAACACGCATTGACTTCTGGGGGGGATTTACACAAATAAATCATGTTTCATTCTGGCGCATTAAAGATGCAATCATTGTTCTCTGAGAGAGATGAGTGAGACATCTCACTATTGGACATGCCTTTTGGAATTTTCGACAGCCAGGGCTGGACTGGGACATCATTTTAGGCTAGGAGTCCCACAATCATCCAGGCCACCGCCACCACATAAACCCATAGCACATTTTAAAAACCACAGACAATCTGCTGTAATTTATGTCAAAAAAGCACAACTTACATTACTTTTAAGAATTATTAAATACATGTTGGGAAAGGATTAACAGTGTTCCTTTTGTGCATATTTCTATTTTCGAACTTAAATGTATGATTCAGTAGAATAGCAATCCGCCATATTAATAAATAAAGAAATAAAACATTAACAAGCAGCCAAGAGGTACTGGAGCAGTCATCGTTAATATTAGCTTACAGGTTAAAAAATACCAAGCATTTAACAAACACCAGAAGTGCAAAGCTGTCAGTACCTTTACGTCTGACTCACAAAAGTGCATTAAATAAAGAAGAGAGGTAAACAAAAGACTTACCTTAGAAAGTCAGCAGTCAGCGCAAGACCTCACTGCTCTATCAGCAACTTTATCAATAATGTTGTCAATGTCAATTCTAACAAGTATCTTACTCTCTGTTGACATTAACATGAAAGTTTCAAGGTGTTCCTGAGTAATAGTGGTCCTAAGTCTGTTTTTCACAAATTTCTATGTGGAGAAGCTTCTCTCACAAGCTACTTGTATCCAAAACCAAAGGATATGGCAGCATATTGCTGAACAATGTCTCCACTGTGGCATGATCATAATAGTTGATCAGTTTGTTTTGCTAATTTCCACTAAAGCTTATTCTGGGAGCACGTTTTGTTGTATTTTAGCAAAATGGCTTTTTGGAGCAATATGTCTGTCTCCTTTCCTCACTGCTCTCCTCCCACACTTCCATGCGTTTGTAGGACTCAGAAATTAATGTGGCTATGTCATTTAGCAGGGAGAAAATTATGCACTTGACACTACAATTCCAGTTGTGTCTGCCAACATAAGATTAAGAATATGTGCATAACACCAAACATGAACTTGTGCTGGTGCTATTGGGTAAGAAGTGCAGAAAAACCCTTGTACTCCCCTTGCATGTTTGCAGACCCATCTGTTGAGTTGCAGGTGCGTTTCTTGATGTCAATTCCAACTTTATTCAAAACTCTCTTTAGTAAAATTGCTAAATGTTCTCCAGTAGAGGCCTCACAATCAATGACTGCTGTTAGTTTCTCATTGATGACATCTATCAAATATCTTCATACAATGGCATATTGATTCTTAGATGTAAAATCTTGTGTTGTATCCATTTGTACTGAATACATTCCAGTTCCTTCCAGAGTCACCAGGGAATGTCTTTCTTTTATGTTTACTTTTATGCAGCTTTTTACTCCTTTCAATGCATTCATTGACATGTCATTGGAGACAGGCATCGTATTTGCTCAGCAGTTATATTCATTCCAAAAAATGTCCATGATCCAAATTCAGGTCTTCTAAGTTTGTCATGTTTATCACCCCGGTAGCTAAAGCCACGCTTAAGGTGCGTACACACTGCCAGCGACATCGCGCGCGACAGCGACTCCATACCATTAATTTTCAATGAGAGCACAGCGACTTCCGGCGACACGAGCTGTCACGACCGTTGGCGCTAGATGTGGGCGTGTCCAGCGACGCGACAATGTTGAGACAAGTTCAACTTTATTCAAATGAAGAGCGAGTAACGGAAGTGACAGCCAATAGGAGAGACGACGGGAGAGCTCACGTGATCCTTCTCTCTCTCTCTCTCTGCAGTAACGGAAAGATGGACGAAAGGCTAATTCTTGCTGTTAGAAATTTTCCAGTGCTCTATGATATGTCTCTTCCCACGTACAAGGACATTTTTAAGAAAAATACTGCGTGGAAAGGTGTATCTGAGATCGTGGGGATTTTATGGACCCAGACAGACCGGCATTTGCATTTTCGCCAGAATCGCAAGAAAAGCGATTCGCTGTCAACAGCAATGGAATGACATCCGTGAATGTCATTTATAAACGTTACTAGGCAACCAGTAGTGGGAACACCCACTAGCGACTTCACCACCAGCCACTAGCGACCTGCAGCAACAAAGTCGCTGGCAGTGTGTACGCACCTTTACCAATGTCCTTAATGACATTTATCACATGTTCTATGACCTGTCTCTTCTTCCTTTCTTGATCTGGATGTGCTGATGTGTTTATCTGTCAGTAGACTATCTATATCTCTCTAAAAAATAGGCCTCAGCACTCTCTCTGTATGTAGCTACTGGTGCTAGCAATGACGATGACTTGAAGATGGAGAACCCAAGTGCAGTTTATTTGCATATGTGAAAACCCTAACTCCATACATGAACTAAACTAAACATAAACATGAACATGGCTTGACATAAACGTGGCTCGACTTAAACAACTACATTCACATTCAATACTTGACAAGGGACGATGGAAAACATGAGGTATGGGGTGTGGTCTGGCATGACAGGGTATGGAGCATGGGATCAGGGTGTAGCCATGAGAGGCTTGAGCAGAGATTCTTCGTAGTATGTCAACATTTCCTATTTATTTCATCTTTGCTTTAGTTCATGTTAGGAATGGCTTGTTTTGGGTTTTCTGTGGATGGTATCAAAAAATAAATGTCTACACCTTTAGGCTGGAGCCGTGCAAAAAAATTAAAGGCACTCTCTTGGACAGTTCCCAAACTTCCCTCTTCCTTATCATTCTCTTCAGTTTCCCTGATGTTTCTCTGTCTCTCCCCTTCTCCAGGATCAACTTAAATACTTTGTAACCATACTATACTTATTAAAACAATAATAAAATATACTTATATATTATAGCATACTTAATTTGTTTTATTTCCCCTCTGCCTAACATTTCGCTCCCTAGCTGGAGTGTGACCACTGCACCAGAGCTAGTGCTAGGTTGACTGTCTCCACCTTATTGTGAGAAATAGAAGAAAAAATGTTTTCTAAATAAAATTCTAAACTGCCTACATATCTCTTAGTTCAATAATAAACTACATCATGACAGGATATTTTTAGAACAATCCTAATAATGAACATTACTGTATTGCCTTCATAATTTTTTTTTTGAATTATTACTCTTTATCTGTGATTTCAACACTAAAAATAACAATATGCAACCAGGGCTCCCTGAATGTATGGTAAGTTGCTTTTTTTGGGGATATTTGTCTGATAAATTACATCATAATTATACTGTTCTTGTCGCCTATGTTGAGTGATTATATAGTAATAGTGCTAACTGTGATGTGCTAACGTTCACTGTGAAATTGTCGGTAATACTTGCAGCAATTAGTAAAGTTAGTGAATGCAAGGCTACAGTATTTACAGATCAGACTGACCTGCACTTGAAGCCCCGAACAGGTCAGTAATTTTGTTCAATTTCACTGCTTCTTCTTGGAGGGCTTTCCTTCTTGCCCTTTCATTCTTTGCTCCACCTGGTTGCTTCCTCTCCATCATTTTTACATTTATTTATTTTGTGTTTTGGGTATTAAGTGTTATTTCCCAATTTTTTATGCCTCAAATGTATAGAAAATGACTATTATTCTCCATAAACTTTGCTTTTGTGACCAGGACAGTGATATTTTGAAATGTACCTATTTTCCAGAACATTCCAGATAGATTCAGTGCTGAGTAAACTTGGATTAACTTCTAGAACTTTCTAGAACTTTCCAGACATATAAATAGTAGTATAGATACAGGGGCCTTCAGCCCACAAGTTCAGTTTAGTTCCAGCTGCCTAAGTGGATGCATATCTGCATTTGTCTGAGATGGCATCAAGCATTTTGCTATGTCTATGGCTAATTTATCACAAGAGCAACAAGACAAGTACTCTGTGGAAGCATCTGCTAAGATATGTGAGGCTTACACAGCATATTTCGGCATGCCTTTTGGGATCAAAACAAACCCTGGGCACCTAATTTCACCTGCGAGCACTGCAAAAAAAAAAAAACTCTAGAAGGTAAGATGGACAATTGTTATAAAAAAAAAATATTTTTACAATTGTAAAAGTTTTACCATTTTCAATGTTATTGAAAAAATATATCATATGTTAAAAATGTTACGAGAATCTCTTATTTTGTTTTATTTATTTATGGTTGAAATAAATAAAAATTTGTAGGATGGTACAGAGGGGAAAAGAGAGCCATGAAGTTCGCTATCCCAAGAATTTGGCGGGGGGAGCCCACTGACCACTCAAGCGACTGCTACTTCAGCATGGTGGACCCTTCCAAACATCGGACTGGCAAGAATGCATGCTATCACGTGAGTTCCCCGTACCCACACCTCCGGAGAGAGAGAGCAGCTGTCTTTAGAAGAGAGCAGCAAGTCAGAGAGCAAGGAAGATGTTGTAAATCCAGATGACAATTTCATAGGTGGAGCAGAGGAGAGAAACCCATACAACCCCAACCAAAAAGACCTCAACGACTTGATTAGAGATCTTGGTCTCACCAAGTCCAATGCCGAGCTTTTGACATCTAGGCTCAAGCAGTGGAACTTGTTGGAAGAAAATGTGCAAGTCGCAGGTCAGAGGAAGCGTCAGCAACCTTTTTCCAGCTTCTTCACCCATCGAGATGGGCTCTGCTTCTGCCACAATGGGACCAGTCTGTTCGAGGCAATCGGAATCACCTGTAACAAGAATGAGTGGCGCCTCTTCATTGACAACTCATCCAGGAGCCTCAAAGCCGTGCTGCCTCATAATGTTAACAAGTACCCGTCTCTTCCCCTTGCTCACACTGTGCACCTAAAAGAGGGTTACAACAGCATCAAGACCTTGCTGGATGCCTTGAAGTATGTTGAGTGTGGCTGGGAGATCATAGGAGGCTTCAAAATGGTGGCATTCATGATGGGTCTCCGAGGTGATTTTACCAAGTTTCCTAGCTTTGCCTTTGGAACAGCAGGGACACCAAGGCACACTACCACAGGCAGGACTGGCCACAGCAGACCGAGTTATCTGTGGGGAGGAACAATGTCAAGCGGGAGCCATTGGTGGACCCCCGGAAGGTGTTGATGCCACCACAGCACATCAAATTGGAAACTATTTGTCAGAGCTCTAGATAACGAGTCTGCAGCCTTCAAGTACCTTAAAGATGTCTTCCCTAAGCTGTCTGAGGCAAAGGACAAAGCCGGAGTGTTCGTCGGACAACAGATAAAGAAAATCCTGGAGTGCAATGAATTCCCCAAGAAGCTCACTAGAAAGGAGAAAGCAGTTTGGAACAGCTTTGTCGCAGTGGTTTGGGGCTTCCTGGGCAATCACAAGGCCGAAAACTATGTGGAGCTGGTTGAGACCCTGGTGAAGAACTATGACACAATGGGCTGTAGGATGTCCCTCAAAGTCCATATCCTTGTTGCTCATCTTGATAAATTCAAGAAGAACATGAGAGCGTACTCGGAGGAGCAAGATGAGCACTTCCATGAGGATATTCTGGACTTTGAACTCCACTACCAAGGACAGTATAACGAGAACATGCAAGACTACATTTGGGCGCAGATTCGTGAAAGTGATTTACAGTATAATCGTAAATCTCGAAAAACTACTCACCTCTATATCTTTTGTAGTCATTTTTGTATTACTTTATTATAAATACATGTTAATTTGGATTCATATGTTGTTTTTTTCTGACCTTATGTGAACAAAAAGACAAATTCACCCATTTTCTCATTGGAAATAGGTAAATTTCAAAATATCACTGTCCTGGTCACAAAAGCAAAGTTTGTGGAGAATAATAGCCATTTTCTATAATGTAGGATTTCCCCTGGAGCTCCCGATGGTCAGTCCGAGTCTGTTGACAGTGCCCATTATTCAGTCACCAGAACTGACCCATCATCAGGGCATCTGGACTTTTTAAAATGTATCCCTCCTCATTTTTTAAGACAGTCTTTATATCTGCTTCCTCCAGTGCTCTAAACTGAGCTTTACTGAATACTTCCAGAACCTAAATCCCATCATGGAGGCATAGGTTTAATGACTGGCTGAAGTCAGCCATAGCAATCAAGAATTAACTCCTGAAGAAATGTTAGGATGTCTGGAACTAAAGAAACAATTGGCACTATTTGTTTCTCCTGACACATACCTCAAATTTCCTCCACTTCATCTTGTACAGAGACCTAGTGGAGCCTGCTCAAGTGCTTTGAATAGTAAAAATCACATACTGAGGCAAGTACTTTTTTTTTACTTTCACAACACACATCGTTTCAAAGCAGCTTTACTGAAAATTACACTGTAACTAAAGATGAAAATGAAGCTGTGATGTCTTAAAGTTCTCATTTTGTGGTTTAAAAATTATTGGCCTTAAGGGCCTCAGAGAGCAAGCCAAAGGCAACTGTGGCAAGAAGCACAAAACTACATAAGATGTTAATTTATGTAGAAAAGTAACTTTGGAAGAAACCAGGCTCAGCTGGGGGAGCCAATTCTCCTCTGGCTTTAAAGCAGAGTTATAGAATATGAGAAGTGTTTCCAGTTCCATTAGACTAATCCTGCATAACTATGGGTTGAGGGATAAATTAGGTGTATCAAGAAAGACAAGAGCACTCAGGTTAGACCCGAAACCTAAACCCAGTGGTTACACCTTCTCATAAGCAGATGGAATAACATCCCTCCCACTAGAGTGAGGAGATCACTGCACTGATGAAGGTGCCATGGGTCTGTGCATAACAGCTGAACTATCTCCACTGTTCACAGCCTCCCAGGCCATAGTTGAGTGATTTAAAGCACCTTCCCCTCTGTGAACTGATTCTGGACAGGGTGGGGCAGATCAGACTGAAAGGTGGAAACGCTTACAGCAGTGTCTCTGCCCAAGGGTGTGCCAGCTCATCCACCCCTAACGGAGTGTCCTGTTCCCTCAGCAAGAAGAACAGTGATGTATGATTGTTTTCTCTGGAGGCAAACAGATCTATGCCAAGCTTGTCATATCTGTCCTATTTCTGTTGTACCAGATCTTGGTGAAGCCTCCATTCTCCTGGGTGAGGATTCTCCCTCAACAACAGGTCTGCCCCCATATTCAACAGGCCTGGGACATGTGTTGTTCTGAGAGATAGCAGGTGTTACTGGGTGAAAAAACCTTTCTGTGTTTCCTCTGTTGGTACTATACTATCGAATTGCCTTATTCTCCGAATTTTTTCCATTTTCCCTTTGATCGTTTAATTACTTTATTCCAGAGAAATGCAGGGGCTTTCTTCCAAATTGCAGCCTCTCCCCATTTTTTTAATGTGTTCAAAACCCACAGGGAATCTGTACACTTTGCCCAGTTGTTTAAACAAGTTGATAAATTCTGTATATCGCTCTTACATGTCTAAGTGTCTTAAAGTGACCACTAGAGGCAATACCCGGGAACACATGTTTCTTCTGTATTTTGGGGGTTATTGATAAATTGTCAATGTCAATGGTTGCTCTTCTGACCCAGTAAGGTTTTCAGGTGAACCTGCTTGAGAGACAAACAGATCTTCTTTTATGCTGTCACTATTGTCCTCATTCAACAGCCTTTCCGAAGCAGTGATGGAAATAGAGCCATCTTTATATAGAGCAATACTTGCTAAAACAATTCAATCTCCATCTAGAAACCGGCAGACTCCCCAAGCTCCTCAGATACTGTATAATGAGTGGGTCAGACCAATTCTGCGTCAGAGGTGAGATTTCCGTGTCTTTTGGGGTACACAATCATGTCATGTCCTTGTTAAGGAACACAACATACATCTTGTACAAACACACTCTCCTGCACAGCACTCCAGGTGAGAGTATGCTGCAATATATAGTATGCAGGAGACCGATGTCAGCAATGTTGCTGTGGCTTGCTCAAGACCTCAGCCCGCTGGACCCATAATGTGCAAATCTCTGAAATGCAAGTCAGTTAATCCAGCCAGTCTGACCACTATAATTAGTGTACTTAAGTTCCTCAAGTAACATATTGGGCATAATACAGCAAAAATGTGCCCTCTGCTGGTCAGAAGACATGTAATTGTAATAACTATTATTGACAATCATTGCTTGGGGAAGTTTCTTATATCCTTGAGACTGATAATTGCAGATGTAAATTATACACATACAAATTCCTTGTAACAAATACATCTATCCTATTTAAGCATTTTTGTATTGGTGGACATAAATATTTAGCCAAAATGTGTGTGCGTAAAAGTCTAATCATTAATTTTTAAATGTATTAAGTACCAATTAACACTCCTTTCATTAAAACATTTTAAACAAAATGAAACAGCATATTTTGGTCAAACAGCACGCTATTTGTCAATTGCTGAATAAAACAAAATTGTTACCTAACAATCTAAAATAAAAGGGGAAAGGAGACACTATTTTACTCTAAACATTAGAGAACTGCATTTATCTGGAAATAGGGATTGGAATATTTTTAAATGAAGCTCTGAATTAATTAATGATGGAATGAAAAATAGTGTCTAATTATGGATGGTGGCCAGAAAGACGGATCAAGGAAGGAAAAGGGGTTAGGTGTTTGAGGGGTGGGAACGAGCACAGGGATCAGGATAGGGTCATTGGCAGCTGCTGGGGAGAGGACAGGGTCATTGGTGGATGCTGAGGAGATGATGTAATCAGCGGCCTCTGTGGAGATGGTGATGTTGTCTGCTGTAGCTGGCGAAGGAATAGGGTTGACGGCGACCGCTCGGAGTGGCAGTGGAACGGCCTCTGTGGCAGGAGGCTCAGGCTGCAGGGGAACGACCTCCTTGGCGGGGAGTTCTGGCAGCAAGGGAACAACCTCTGTGGCCATGGCAGGGAGCAGTGGCAGCAGAGGAACAACCTCCGATGCAGGGCGAACTGATGGCAGGGGAATGGCCACTATAGCCTCTGTTGCTAAAGCAGGAACCCTCCTTCCCCTCTTCCTTCTCCTACAATTTCTAAGCGATGCTGAAGGCTCTCTGGAAGCTGCAGCACACTCAGCTGCCTCCAGGGGAGGCAAAGTCCCTGACATCAGACTCCTCTTGACTGAAGGAGCTTATTGAGCTGTACCATGTGGTGGTGAATAGAGCCCTGGTGGATGGGAGATGGGAAGAGTACTTTTTTTGCCAGTTCGTTCTGCCAAGTTAGAAAAAGGGGCGAGGACTCGAATGCAGAGTTCAATAGAGAACAATTAATTAACCAACGAACAATGTTTTTATGATTTTTAAGAATAACCCCTAACCCAACCTAAAACTGTCCATGATTTATTAGTAACATGACTGTTGTGTACCACAGAAGAAAGGAAATATCAGGTTTTGGAATGAGACGAGGGAAGCGTATTACAGGTTATTGATATAATGTACATCAGTCATTTGTATTCCATAAATAAACATGGAATGAGTAACCAAATGTGTAAATTTGTTTCCCCTTTTCTCCCAATTTGCCTACTTCCCACTACTTAGTAGGTCATTGTGGTGGCTTGGTTACTTATGTCAATCCAGGTGGTCTAAGTTGTCTCTGCTTCTGAGACCGTCAATCCATGCATGTACGTGGCTTGTCATGCCTGGCACCATGGAGACTCAGCATGTGGAGGCTCAAGCTACTCTCTGCGCTCCATGCACAATTTACCACGTGGCCCATTGAGAGCGAGAACCACAAATCGTAATCTCCTCGTGGTCACGATTTGTGGTTCATCTCAAGTGACTCTACCTAGCTACCGTGCCAATTTGGTTGCATAGGAGACCTGGTTGGAGTCACTCAGCACACACTGGTTTCGAACTTGCGACTCCGGTGTGGTAGTTAGCGCCAATACTTGTCGAGCTACACAAGACCACATTAAATGTGTTCATTGTAGACATCGACTGATAGTGGATTTTGCTGATACTGATAACTAAGGTGATGGAAAAGGCAGATGACTGACCAATTATAAATAGATTCAAATCAATTTTTAGAATGATAACATGTTCTTAGTCTTTCCTTACTTTATATTTAATAAGCTATATACCTGTATTTAAGTATCTACCAAATTAAGCTTTTTAAAGCCTATATATTCACTGGATAAAGGGTTTATATATATATATATATATATATATATATATATATATATATATATATATATATATATATATATATATATATATATTACCAGATGATTTTTGAGGAATAAAGTTTATTATTTTTCACAAGATATGATTAATAGGTGGGTTTTATTAAAAATTAAATAGAAAACAATCTTAAAGTTCCCCAAAGGGCAAAAACACAGTCCCAGGGAAGGGAGTCGAGAAGACTGGCTGGGCTGGAGAGGGGAGCCTTACAGGTCACGTGGTTCAGAGTCAAATGAGCCAGGACCAGCAGGGGAACAGGAATGAGGCTAAAAAATCAGGAACTGGCAGAAATCCAAACAGACAGGGAGAACATGAACTGACACCTAGACAGGGAGAACAGCCACAATGAACTGGCACAAGACAGAGCACACAGGGAAGCAAACAAGGAGGGTAACGAGGGAAAGCAGCTGTAACTGATGAACTGATAACAAGGCTAACGAGGGGGTGGGGCAAACATTGCATTGCTCAGTTATTTTGTGATATTGCTAAAATATATATATATTTTGATAGACAGTTATATATTGTGCTACCTGACTAGGCCTAATCGCCTGATTTTATGCTCTGGCTAAAACTTCTTCAAAAATGTAAGAGTATTATCAATAAATTACACTCTAAATTACTAAACCAAGTAATCCATAAAAAGTAACTGTAGTCTGTTTGTACACACTTTATAATGTTATTTAAATCAATTATAGGTATTAGATTTTTTCCTAATCTTAGTATTTTCTTGTTTCTCCCCACAGTTTTGATGATAATGCTTGTAGATTACCATAAAGGCTGACAAGAATTTTTAAGAAGAGAATAAATAAATAAAATGATGTGGGATCTGCTTCCAAATCTCTCCAAAATATCACCATGGTAAGGAAATCCATCTTTGAGGGGGAGAGACAACCATCTAATGGTCTTTACTTTATTAGTGTTATTTCTGGCAGTTGATGCCATATTCTGCAAAGCGGTGACCAGAGGTCTTTACCCAGATGGCCGTGCTGACTCTACAGCAAACACATCTTTCAGGCCTCACGTCCAGCTGGACCAGAAGCTGGAGAACTACTGCAGTGAACTTTTGTCTACTCAAGGAACCTGGACGCTTCCAGCCCAAACAGCGAACTCTGATTGCAGCAGGAGTTTTAAATGACTGCTCAGTGAACTAAACATGAGGAATCTGCCTTCAGTGGCATCTGAGTCTTACATACCTCCTCTATACTGAAGACATGTTTAGAGATGAGGATGTGTATGATGAGAGACAAAGATTTACACAGTGACTAAATCAAAATCTTATATAATTGAGTCCATTTTGTAGACCAATTCATCATCAACATAAACTCTGCTCCAAACCCTAGTGAGTTCCTTGCTGTCTACTGTCAACACAGGCGGCTACCTTCTAAGTCACTGAACTGAATTTTACCAAAATTATAATGTTATGACATACTTGTCTTGAACTCAATTTTTTTGTAAGGGCACACTCTACTTAGGCAGCAACTTCTACAAATAATATTCCTCACACACAAGAGCTCACAAGAGACTCAACTCACAATTGACTTCAAAAGAGTTTGGTGTTAGCATGTTGCTAAGCTAATTATGCAATTCATTAATAAGAAAAATAATCTATATCACACAAAAGTTATGTAAAATCCGTAATAAAAAAACATGCAACGTTTGCTCTCATAGAGAAAAATAAACAAACCAACGAACAATGTTTTTATGATTTTTTTTTATTATTTTAATCATGATTTTTAAGTTTAACTGCTAACCCAAATCTAAACCTAAATGTGATTTATTAGGAACATGACTGTTTTGGAATGAGAAGAGGGAAGCGTATTACAGGTTATTAACATACATCAGCTAATTGCATTGAATAAATAAACATGGAATGAGTAACCAAATGTGTTCATTGTAGAGGTCGGCTGATAGTGGATTTTGCCGATAACAATAACTAAGGTAGTGGAAAACATCTAGGTTACGAATGTAACCTCCGTTACCCGATGGAGGGAACGAGACGTTGTGTCGGAGAAGCGACACTAGGGGTCTCTCTTGAGCCACCGAATATACCTCTGATCTATGAAAAAAGGCCAATGAGAAGTTGGCAGCTAGTATTTGCATACGGGTACAAAGGCGAGGCAAATACTAGCGTTCATTCAGGATTTTTCTGAGGAGCCGGAAATGGTCCGGCCACTACAGCGGCTCGGCTCAGTGACCTGGCCTGGAAGGACACAACGTCTCGTTCCCTCCATTGGGGAATGGAGGTTACATTCGTAACCTAGACGTTCCCCTTCTGTCGCTCTCTCCACGTTGTGTCGGAGAAGCGACACTAGGGGTCCAATTTAAATTACGCCATGCGCTGAGCCATGTACGTGGTCTGACACAGGAGCGGGCAGGTGTTTTTTTACGTGCCAGACGACTAGCTGTATCAGACTACACGTACCCTTCCCCAATGCTCCACAAAAGTCGTCGGAATCCTTTTGGTTACCCTGACAGGGGAACAATGTGACGCTTGCCAACCTGGGAATGGGCCAAGCCTGGCTGGGCCTCTTTTCTCTCTATGTTTCTCACATAGAGCAATAGACAGCCAGAGCTCCTTACACGCACTGAGGGAAGGGGGTCTTACCCAATTTCCTATTCTTTCAGGGGGAAAAGACCCTGCGGCGACCACCCCTACCCAGCTGGGGAGGTAAAGTGGTGAATACATCACATGTGTTTTTAGGCGACACGTGGAAGTGTCGCGGTGGTAGATCCAGCCTCAGCAAGGGGGGAGTTGCTACACACGGCGACCGAAGGGCAGCCGGAATTTACCCAAGGAAAACGCGGGTCCGCTCGTAAGGGGACCGTATCGCGAAAAATACACACAGGGGGAGTCCGCGTAGGAGTCCTCACCCTGTGGAGCACCTATTCCTGTACAGGGTAGATTTGAGTACCCGCAGTGGATTGGGTCGGCAAGTTCCTCCGCAGAACTGCGGACCCATGAGGGCTAGGGAGGAATCGACCAGAGATTCGAGTTGAGTGAAATCTCCTGGGAAAAAAGACGCACAGTTTTACCTCAAGCGAGGGAAAGGGCGTATATGCAAGTGATTCACCCGGTCAGCCCATCAACGTGTTACCGAGTTCTACTGGCTCGGACCTGAGAAAACACGGGATGAAACTGACTCAACCCTGAGATTATAGTATCTCGTAAAGGTGTTGGGTGTCGCCCAACCCGCTGCTCTACAAATGTCTGCCAGGGAGGTACCCCTGGCCAGTGCCCACGAGGACGCAACACTCCTTGTCGAGTGAGCTCGGACCCGCAAAGGGGGGGGCACGGCCTGAATGTGATAAGCCAGTGAAATGGCATCTACTACCCAGTGGGAAAGCCTCTGTTTGGAGACAGCGTTTCCTTTCCGCTGTCTCCCAAAGCATACAATGAGCTGCTCAGAGTGTCTAAAGCTCTGCGTGAGGTCCAGATAGGTACGCAAAGCACGTACCGGACACAGCAACGACGGGGCTGGGTCTGCCTCCTCCCGGGGCAGCGCTTGCAGGTTCACTACCTGGTCTCTGAAGGGCGTGGTAGGAACCTTGGGCATGTAGCCCAGTCGCGGTCTTAGGACCACATGAGTGTCTGCCGGACCGAACTCCAGGCAAGTGTCGCTGACAGAGAAAGGGCAGGTCCCCGACCCTCTTGATGGAGGTGAGCGCGATTAGCAGGGCAGTCTTAAGAGAAAGGGCCCTGAGTCCAACTAATTCTAGCGGCTCAAAGGGAGGTCTCTTGAGGCCCGCAAGGACTACCGAGAGGTCCCAGGAGGGGAACAGGCTTGGCCGGGAGGGATTTAACCTCCCGGCCTCTTAGGAACCTGATGATTAAGTCGTGCTTACCAAGGGACTTGCCATCTACTGCGTCGTGGTGGGCCGCGATAGCAGCAACATACACCTTCAAGGTGGACGGGGACAGCCTCCCCTCCAACCTCTCCTGCAGGAATAGGAGCACTGACCTAACTGCGCACCTCTGTGGGTCTTCAGCCCGGGAAGAACACCAATTTGCGAACAAGCGCCACTTCAGGGCGTAGAGCTGCCCGGTGGAAGGGGCTCTGGCTTGGTTGATCGTGTCTACGACAGTAGGTCGTAGGCCAGCTAGATCTTCCGCGTCCCGTCCAGGGACCAGACGTGGAGTTTCCAGAGGTCTGGATGCGGATGCCAGAGCGTGCCCTGCTCCTGAGAAAGAAGGTCCTTCCTCAGGGGAATTCGCCAGGGAGGGGCTGTAGCGAGACGTACGAGGTCCGAGAACCAGGCCCGGTTGGGCCAGTATGGAGCCACTAGTGTGACTTGCTCCTCGTCCTCCCTGACCTTGCACAGCACCTGTGCAAGAAGGCTCACTGGGGGAAATGCGTACTTGCGCAGCCCCGTGGGCCAGCTGTGTGCCAGCGTGTCTGCCCCGAGGGGAGCCTCTGTCTGGCCATACCAGAGTGGGCAGTGGGAGGTCTCTCGGGAGGCAAGCAGGTCTACCTGGGCCTTGACAAATCGTTCCCAAATCAGCTGAACCTGACCTGAGTCGCTGCTGGCTCCAAAGGAGGAGACGACAGGCGAGTCGTGACGTGGCGGGAGCGTACGCCGCCTTGGCGATTTATGTATGCTACCGCAGTGGTGCTGTCTGAACTGATTAGGACATGTTTGTCTCGAATTAATGGGAGGAACTGTTGCAGGGCAAAGAAAACAGTCAACAACTCCAGGCAATTGATATGCCAGCGCAGCGGGGCCCCTCTCCAAAGGCCCGCAGCTGCTTGCCCGTTGCAAACGGCGCCCCAACCCAATTTGGATGCGTCGGTATTGACCAGGACGCATCGAGACACCTGCTGCAGGGGCACTCCTGCCCGTAGAAAGCAGAGGTCTGTCCAGGGTTTGAGTGTTTGGCGGCATGCGGGGGTGATTATCACACGGTGCGTGCCGTTGCGCCATGCTCGTCTCGGGACTCGAGTCTGAAGCCAGTGCTGAAGCAGTCTTATATGCATCAACCCCAGCGGCGTGACTGCGGCGGAGGATGATATATGCCCCAGGACCCTCTGGAAGAGTTTTAGAGGGACCGTTGTGCCTGGCTTGAACTTTGCGAGGCATTTCAGCACCGACTGTGCACGCTCGTTGGTGAGACGTGCGGACATTGAGAGTCCAACTCCATGCCGAGAAAGGAGATGCTCTGAACCGGAGTGAGCTTGCTCTTTTCTCGGTTGACCTGAAGCCCGAAGCGACTGAGGTGCTTGAGCACCTGGTCTCTGTGAGTGCATAGTAACTCTCAATGAGCCAGTCGTCGAGGTAGTTGAGTATGCGGATGCCGGCTTCTCGGAGCGGGGCAAGAGCTGCCTCTACGACTTTCGTGAAGACGCGAGGGGACAGAGACATGCCGAAGGGGAGGACTTTGTACTGGAACGCCTGGCCGCCTGGCCGTCGAACCGTAGGAAGGGTCGGTGTCGCGGCAGAATTGAGACGTGGAAGTACGAGTCCTTCAGGTCTACCGCTGCGAACCAATCTAGGTGCCGGACGCCTGTTAAGATACACTTTAGCGTGAGCATTTTGAACGGGAGTTTGAGCAGTGCTCGGTTTAAAACTCGCAGGTCCAAGATTGGTCGTAAGCTGCCGCCTTTCTTGGGTACAACGAAGTAAGGGCTGTAGAAACCCTTCTTCATTTCGGTTGGAGGGACAGGCTCTATCGCGTCTTTGAGTAGAAGAGTAGCGATCTCCGCGCGCAGGGATTGGGCATGTTCGCCGTGCACTGCGGTGAAGCGGACGCCCGCGAAGGGGGGCGGGGGCCTGGCAAACTGAATTGCGTAACCGAGTCAGATGGTCTGGGCCAGCCAGCGTGACGGGTTGGGAAGTGAAAGCCACGCATCCAATCTCCGTGCTAGGGGCACCAAGGGGACGGGTATTTTCGACATACCCGGCGGGGCTTCGCAGCGGGGCGGAGCAGGTAATGTGCCGTCGGGAGGCGAGGGTGCGCCCCGAGGCTTTGGTGCTGAGAAAACACTCGAAGCACTTACCTTGCTCCGCGCACCCAGCAGGGGGAGGGTTAGTTACAGAGGAGGAGGTCTTATGGTGGCGTCCTCTGGACTCGTCAGAACCGGCCGGCCGGGGGTCAGTCATGGGGCTGAAGGCGGACCTGTGGCCGCATCCAGCATGCCGGGACTGTTGAGCTCTGGGGGCAGAGTGCCGTGAGAACGGAATTTGCGGGCCAGATGACCCAGAGGCAAAGGAAATAGCTCTTTTATTGAGAATTTGGGTACCGCTTCCCCGGTTAAGGGGAGCGGCAAATTAAATGTATTCAAAACAAAATTATCCTCCCGACCCTCCACCGGGGGACGGAGCGGTCTTACCATCTCCGGAGCTAATGTCTTGGGCTCTGGGTCGTCCGTCTCAGGAGCGCCTGGGAGCCTTCCGGGTCCTCGAGAGGGTCCGTGAGACGGGGCGCCGGCTTCCTGTGGGGCGCTCGACACGTGGGCTGAGAGCTGGGCCCAAGTTGAGGCGGAGCAGCCTGTTGTTTCTTCGCAGGGGGACACCCTCGGCGAGCAGATGGGGCATGGCCCGAGGCGGCAGACTTGCGGCGGGGCAGGATCTGGGAGATCGCCTCCTGTTTCTTCACTGCGGAGAACTGCTGGGTAACGTCCTCGACGGTGTCGCCGAAGAGGCCAAACTGGGAGACTGCGGCGTCGAGAAAGTGAGTCTTGTCGGTCTCACGCATCTCGACCAAGTTCAGCCACAGGTGTCGTTCCTGGACCACGAGGGTGGCCATTGCCTGCGCGAGTGACTGCGCTGTGACCTTCGTGGCTCTCAGGGTGAGGTTGGTTGCTGAGCGCAGTTCCTGCAGCACATCGGGATCAGGGCTACCCACGTGCAATTCTTTGAGCGCCTTGGCCTGGTGGACTTGCAGGAGGGCCATGGCGTGCAGGGCGGAAGCAGCCTGTTCAGCGGCGCTGTAGGCCTTCGCTGTCAGCGAGGATGTTGTCCTACAGGCCTTGGAGGGGAGTACTGGGCGACCCCGCCAGGTGGTAGGGTTTCCGGGGCATAGGTGAAGCACAACAGCCCTAGCCACCGGGGGAATCGTTGTGTATTCGTGGACCGCTCCGCCGTCGAGGGTAGCGAGTGGCTTTGCGAGAGGTGAAAGGCGCTTTCCACAGCGACGTCAGCTCATCATGCACCTCCGGGAAAAACAGGACTGGGGGGGCGTGGCCGTGGGCGGCGCCCAGAACCCAGGAACCAGTCATCCAACCGCGATGGCTGTGGGGAAGACGGAGGGTTCCAGTCCAAGCCCACGCTGGCGGAAAGCATGTCGGACATCTGAGCGTCAGGCCCGAAGGCGGCAGCCCAGGGGAGTCATCCGTGTCAGACGCCGTGCTCTCCAATGCAGCGGCGAGCTCATCCGCTTCGAGCTCTAGAGGATAGGCAGACTGGCTGTGAGGCAAGCCGCTGTTGCCTCGAGCACGGACGGGAGTCAACGAGCGTGCTGGGGAACGGGTGGTCCGCGGGTCTCTGGTACCCGATGGAGCCGCACCCGCTGCCGCCACCAAATCGCCTCCAGCGCCACTCGCACCGTCCTCAATCCCGTTGGAAGAAGGAGCAATGTGAGGGGCGGCTGGAGTGGCTTGTTCTCGGTTGAAAACAAGTCGTGACCGCAACGTTGTCATGGTCATGTTCTCGCAGTGAGAACATGAACCATCCACAAACGCAGCCTCGGTGTGATCGCTACCCAGACATACGAGACAATGCCTGTGGCCGTCTGAAACGGAGAGCACTCTACCGCATCCAGGAACTACACAGCGGCGGAACGGCATCTTTATAAAGACTTTCGAGTTTATATCTGTGCTGTCGAAGCGCCCAGGGGCAACAATGCACAACCGTGCACAGGATAGGAGAAAGCCGCTGTTATGCGCCGTCAAATCGAACAGCATGCAGATCGTCAGAGGAATACACGGGTGTGTGTAACTCGTAGCAGACAGCACACAAGACCATCGGCTCCGAAGAAAATTTCAGAATGAACTCTAGTATTTGCCTCGCCTTTGTACCCATATGTCCGGGGGCGGGGTATGCAAATACTAGCTGCCAACTTCTCAATGGCCTTTTTTCATAGATCAGAGGTATATTCGGTGGCTCCAGAGAGACCCCTAGTGTCGCTTCTCCGACACAACGTGGAGAGAGCGACAGAAGGGGAAGGCAGATTGCTGATCAATAGGCCAATAGTTTTTAAAATCGATTTTTAGAACATTACAATTTTATTAGTCTTTCTTTGCTTTATATTTAATCGTCTGTATATTTAAGCATTTACCAAATTAAGCTTTTTATAGTCTATATATTCACTAGATGAAGGGTTTTATATATATATATATTTGATCAGCTGAGGTTTGAGGAATAAGGTTTATTATTATCATTCACATGATATGAAATTAAAGACTCTATGTTTGTCTCTACAGTCACATTTTTCTACGTATTTGATTTATCTAATCAAAATAACTAAATATACATTGAAGTGAGAGAAGAAATATTGAAGAATATTGTCAATGAAGGGCAGCAACAGAGGAATAAAAAACTATTGGCAACTATCGACAGATAGTTTGGATAGTTCCAAAAAGCAACTATCGGCACCGGTTAAACAGAAAAACCGATATATTGTCTACCTCTAATTCATTGTATTGATATGTAATCCTGTTTGTTGATTAGTCAGTCTCTATGAAAATAAAAGTCATAACTTTTCGTATGAGACATGTAGTGCCATAACTTACAATTTGGCCATCTCGTACAATTTCTGATGAGTTGTCGAGACTATTTTGGGTAAAATAGTTAACTCATTTCAATGAGTTAATTTTTATAGCTGTTTCTGTAGTATTTAAGGAATTAACTAAATTGTTTTTTTTTTACACAGAACATAGGATGAATCTGAAGCAAATATTCGAGAATAATATGAGTGCTGGGAAAATTATATATATATATATATATTAAAAAAAGCACAACTTCCCATAAGTCAAAATAGAATCTATGCGTATCTGCCTTATCATTTGAATCTATGCGTATCTGCCTCATCATATGCTGCTTGCATTTCAAAACAGACTTCGTGTTTTGAAACAGGAATGCCTTAAATGATGACTTGTAATTCTGCTTTAGGTAGGTTGCTCACTAAGTACTTTGTGTTAATAAGTACAAACTAAGTACTGTGTTGCAAAATAAAAACTACAAATGGACAGAGAGGGAGAACGTTAGTTCCTCAATGTTGCCCAGTCTGTCAGAGGCTGATATCCAGGACTGGCCACAGAGAATGATGCTGTCGTACTTTTGATGACATATTCATTTGTAGATTCCTCCAATGTAAACAGTCCACAGTTTTAATTTAGAGAAGCTTCACTGCCACAACAGAAACCAGAAGAAACTTGCCAACGAAAGCACTTAAGAGAGTTTATATGGTGAAACTGCAAGTGTCAGATTTTGAATGCTCCCAAAATAACACATTTGGGAAATTTGTAAAAAGCTTTTTGGGAGGCAGAGTTGGAGGAACAGAGTGAATGCTGAGCAGATATATGTGAATATTCTGAGAAATACACATGAGATAAAGAAGAAAAAAACAGGTTGGCAATACTTTGCATTATTGTGTGTTATGTCAAATATATTCTGTATATATATATATATATATATATATATATAGCAATCCATTTCACAAGTGAATTTGTCAATCAGTTGGAGATTTATTATGAGGGCTTGTTTAAGGACCTGTCAAGGTGTCAGATATGCTTATGTAGCATCTTGGTGCATTGCGTAATAAACATAAAATGTTTAGGTCACTGTGTCAAGTTAAATATAGTTTCATAATTAGAACACATCTTGAGATCTCTTAGTTCGGATTTGCACTCCATCAAGTGTTTGAATGCTTGAACGTAATGCATGTCTGTGTTGTGTTGTCTGGTTGTTTTCTTCACTGTATAAACTGTGTGTTGCTCATACAGCTGAAGTTTCACTTACTGCCCTCTGGAGTAAACAGGTGGAACTACAAGCCTGCATTTCTTGATTAAAAAAAAACTTTATTATCTTAAATATTACATTATATCAAATTATATTCATTTCCATATTTATTATAATTATATTAAATAAATTAGAAATAAAAAACAATATTTCAGACATCATTCCATGCTCACTTTCTTCTCATACAATAAACCCATTTCAGCTCAAATAAAATTGGCATATCCACTTATTAACATGAGGGTTTATTTATGAATGACCAGCTGAATATTATCCATTGCAACAGTGATCAAATGCATAACAGAATCAGAAACAGCCAAATCAATTGTAAATGTCTGTGAGAGGATGGAAACTGTCATGAAAAGCAATGTTGACGATCAGGCAGATGATTTGGAGTTGTCACTCATGTCCCGGGTGAGCGGTTCTGAAGTCTTGGGTGGTTTTCCCCACACCAGCCATCATTCAGAGCTCAACGGGGCAAAAGGTCAGACGGGTGGGTGGTAGAGAACCTCATACTGTTACATAAACATGTGTGCCGGTCAGGGGTTTACATTGAGAGATGGAGAGATAGGGGTATGTTGGATTTGCTGAATTTCACCAAATTAAAGAGATTTTGAATAGGTAGTTCATTTCTGATGAGATTTTGGGAACACTTGACATTAATATACCCTTTGTTAAGCGTTTATAAGGGGTTCATTTATGACTATTAGTTAGTACAGTTATAACAACAGTAATAAAAAGGGCCGCTTTCATGCATTTCTTGCCAAATAGTGATCATTTTTATTGTACGTGTTATAAATGCATAATAAATACACTTATACATACTTACATGAATCAAAAACAGAAAATGCCCTAATTCATAATTTGTCACAATGCAGAACTTTTTTTGTTATTTAGTGAAATCCACTTAGTGTTTATATTCATTAGAGTTTCTATGAATGAATTACTGTTAAACTTATGTCAGAAGTGTTTTTTTACCTAGTCTTACTTAACTAAAGCCCTCTGCACATGCTCATTCTCAGCATATCTTATCAAATAAAGCCAGATGACCATTAAACCAGACTGAACTTTATGCACACAGGTTACAAATGTAGTAGCTGCTTAAAAAAAAAAAAAAGCTTAAAATGTGCACATTTTTGGGACAATTGTTAAATTTTTATAGTTTACTAAAGTTGAATAAGTGTTAATAAGCATTTATAACATTTAATTCTATTAAAGAAATTCATGATAAATCTTGGTTCTTGGATATTTCAATATTCTACTGCAAAGGAAGACAAAGAACTTTGTTAAGAATAGCAACTTTCTTGCAGCGATGCACAGTGAGCAATCTGAATTCCCTGCACTTATCTCTGCAGTCCATTACAGTCAAAAGTGGTCATGGGTAATCAATCACTGTTTAATGTGGCTTCAGCTGTTTGTTCACACAGCTCATTCAAGTTTGTATAAGTGATTCACTTAAATGAAATGACATTTCAATGACAGGAGAGAAGGGAAGTGTGCTGTAACTCTGTAACTGCAGATAGCAGCAGTAAAGTAGCACCATTGCACCACCCACTGGGAAAATGCCACAGTGACACAGAAGTACAACTGAATTACAGTAAATACATTTATAATGGAAATCTAGTTAGCAGGTGGACCAGAGGGTTTAAAAACAGAAATCTATAGCTTGTGTTTTTGTTATGCACTTACTGCATAATAAAATATCAAAAAGAAATTGTTGCTTTGTATAAAGTGACATTTTGGGGACACATTTTTTAGGTAAATTAACTTCTGGAGAGTTTGTACCTTGTAAGCAGTGCTCTAGGTTAAGTAGTTGTAATATAACTGTGGAGAGAGCTATCCGTTAGCATTGCCATTCATCTCAATGCTAGTTTCTCTGTGCCATGTAACTGAGCACTTTAGATTAGAATTCTTAGTAATAGTACAAGAAAAGGAGTAATTTTACGTCAATTTACATGCTTCATTACACGTTTGGCAGTTTCCCAGTGAAATATCCAGCGGGGGGCGCCAAATACGAGTGAAATGGTGTCATAATCAGACAAGGTTTTTAAGGTGAATGTTTCAATGAGAAAAATGTTCCTCCCTAACTTAAAACTTTTACCTAAACCTAAAGATAGTGATGTAAAATCAAATGAGAGGTGAACAAAACAAACATCCTTACCCTAATCCAACACCTAATCCTAAATGATAGTGTCTTAAAGCAAATGTGACATGACACATTCGTCTCACGTGTCAGCTTGCGTTCTTGACTGATCTCGAACCTCGGTCTTCCAAGTCCAAAGTCCAGCACTCTATTGGGTGATCTACTGTAAAAGTGTTTGGATATCATGACAGCAGTGTGTGAGTAATAGTGCGAAAAATAAGTGTTTATAAAGTCATAATAAGACGTTGTACTCATCATTTGTGTGAAAATGACTAAAACACATGCACCTCTAGTGTTCATTTCACCTGAAAGTTTGCACAAATGTGTTACAGTAACCTTCATTCTATGAGATCAGGTTGCATCAAACACAATACAGAATTTGAGATGTGGTGGGAAAATGACTTAAATCTCCTGTTATTTGTTTACACACACTGTTGGACACTGTCAACAGACAAATAAAAGTGTGAAAAATGATTTATCAAGACTTTTCTTTCTAAAAAGATCATAGTGCTAGAAGTGAAGGAAACACCCAAAGAGCAAAAAGAAGTACACTGAGAAAATAATACTATTGTCCATTTTCATATTTGATATGAGAAAATTAACAGAAAAAAATTTATCAGTATTTGGTTACTCAAGAACCACACTGACATATGCTAGCACTAACATCTAAACAAACCATTAGATTGTGATATGACATATGTGGTCGATTTTCTATCCATCCAAGTCTACCGCTGAACTTTCTTTCCACTGGCGGCCAAATAACAGCCATTAACAATGCACAAGAGATATGCGTGAAATGTACATTTACAATGAGACCAAGGAGCACTTCCAAATCATAATTCATGCTTCAGGAAAAATTCTGGAAAGCTTCCACAAATTGGGAAATATAATTTATTCTCTCTCTTTTTCTCATGATATCGCTCATACACATACGGGAGCATTCATTGAATAAGCAGTGACCCTGTGGTCAGACTCACTGAGGGGATTCAGGATTGAAGAGAGAGAGGGGGGCAGTTAAGACTCATTTCATGCTCGCTGTGATGGCAAACACACACAATCAGATGTGATATTAGCCAAATTCATCAGGTTAAACAGCCTCCGAAACTTGAACTTGGATTGGCATATGATTTGGCACTCTACTGAAGGACATCCTCTTAATAAATGTCACGTCTGCTGACCTCATCAACACTGGATATGAATTCATTTTATTTCCATTATATCCTGCAGGCGCAGAAGCACACACACTTAATGATGTTCACTGTCTGACATCCATCCATAAACCAGGAAAACAGAAACAGAATATCAGATGAACAGGGCGAACTGCTGTTTAGTTTTATGAAAATTCCAGCAAAACAATTCCCACAATTCTATTTGCACAAATCTACTCTCTCCCCCTTCCCAAGCTCTTCTCTCATGACTATCAGTTCCTGAAGGAATTTTTCATATATTTAATATGGAAACATATTCATGTATGCTGGAGTTTTCTTCTAAAGCGAACCTTCATTCCTAAACAAGCGGTTTCAGGCAGATTGTGAAGCTCAGCTTGTATTAAATGCATTTCAGGTCAGTAAGAGTTGATTAAATGAGCATTTTGTGTGTGAGTTGTATTGGGTAGATTCGGGGGTAGTTTGCGAGATTCTTAGCTCCAAGTTAGTAATTGCTGTTGCAAGTCAGTTCGCACAGTTTGAAATCATATTTTTAATGAGTATCTTTGTCTTGTTTTCTAGTAGAAATATCTAAACTTCCTTCAAACAATATAAGATCAGATATTAAGACTTGTTCCCCTTCTGTCACTCACTCAACGCTGTGTCGTTGTAGTGACACTAGTGGTCGCGCTTGAGTGCCCTGAACACCTCCCATTCTTTGAGAAAAGGCCAATGAGAACTGGCGAGTGGAATTTGCATGCCACTCCCCCAGACATATGGGTATAAAAGGAGCTGGAATGCCCACTCCATACAGATTTTATTCTTCGGAGCTGAGCAGTTGTACTATCAGCAAGATGAATACTACTGCTGTTCCATTCACCTCTTAAGAAGTGTATGCTGTTGGATATACGGCACAATTCCAGCTGCTTTCTCTCCTTTTCAACGACGAGTGCAGATTTCGCCCCTGGGCGCTTCGACAGCGATAAAAGTGTATATATTCCATCTAAAGAGTATATTTTCTCTATTAGAGCACACACATTGATGCTGAACGTCATTTTAAAGACACGTATTTATAAAGATGCCTTTCCGCCTTTGTATGATTCCTGGATGCGGTCATTATCTCTCCGCTTCCGACGGCCACGAGCGCTGCCTCACGCATCTGGGCAGTGATCACACTGAGGCAACTGCGAGAATTTGACCATGCCAAAATTGCGGTCGTGGTTCTCCTTCTTCAAATGGGGGAAAGACACTCCTGACACCTTCGGGTCTGCCCACCCAGTCTGAGGCCGATGCAGAGCTGACCGCCATGCTTGCCCGGGCCGCCGCTCGATGATTGGTTCCTGGGTTCGGCTCGATGATTGGTTCCTTGGTTCCACCTCAGCCCGAGCCCAGATCTCAGCCCCAGTGTACAGCCCCCCACAGGAAGCTGACGCCGCCCATCTCCCGGGCCGGCATGAGGACCTGGAAGGCTCCTAAGCGCCCCTGAGATGGATGACCCAGGCAGCGAGACGTCTGCTATGCAGCTGGTGTCCAGACCACTCAATCCCCCTGTGAATTTCCTTTTTGTTTGCCATTGTCAAAAAAAGAGCAGTTCTCACACCTTGGGTCATGTAATCGGTGTCCACAGCCACCGTTGTCACGGCCGCCGGACACCAAGCACCCGTAGCAGGGCCTTTGCACGTCCAGCCACGCCACACCTACAGCCAGCCGGTTGTAACGAGTCTCGGGGACGGCACAAGAGGCCCTCCTCCTCAGTCGCTAAACCACCCTATCCCGGTTTCACAGAGCAAGTTAAGTGCTTTGAGTCCCCCGTCAGCACAGCCACCTCGGGTCGAAGCAACACATTGCAAGCGTCGGATTCCAGACGATCCTAAACAAACAAAACCCACAAAAACAAAATCGTCCAGGGAGTGGAGGGGGGCTAGCAGACCAAAAGAGGGCACCAGGGGTTGAGAAGTGTGATATCCCTGTACTCCTTGGGCACTATCCCAAACTTCCACGCAATGTTGAAGAGGCGTGTCATCCATGACACCCCCTCCACATCCAAAGCTTTCAGCATTTCTGGTCGGATCTCATCACTCCCCGGGGCTTTGCCACTGTGGAGTTGTTTGACTATCTCAGTGACCTCCCCCAGGGAAATTGAATCTGATCCTCCATCAGCCTCCGGCTCTGACTCTAGCATAGAGGGCGTATTGGAATTTAGGAGTTCTTCAAAGTGTTCCTTCCACCGCCCAATAACCTCCTCAGTTGAGGTCAACAGCATCCCATCTTTGCTGTATACAGCTTGGATGGTTCCCCATTTCCCCCTCCTAAGGTGGCAGACAGTTTTCCAGAAGCAATTTGGTTTCGGACAAAAAGTCCTTCTCCGTGGCTTCTCCGAACTTTTCCCACACCCACTGCTTTGCCTCCCTCACAGTAGAGGCCGCAGCCCTTCGGGCCTGTCTCTGTCTATCTTGCAACTGCCTCCGGAGACCTCCGGGACAACATCTCCCGGAAGGCCTCTTTCTTCAGTCGGATGGCTTCCCTGACCACCAGTGTCCACCACGGTGTTCAAGGGTTACCGCCCCTTGAATCACCTAAGACCTTGAGGCCACAGCTCTCCACCGCGGCTTCGGCAATGGAAGCTTTGAACATTGCCCACTCCGGTTCAATGTCCCCAACTTCAGCAGGGATGTTTGAAAAGCTCCTCCTGAGGTGTGAGTTGAAGATCTTGCAGACAGGGGCTTCCTCCAAACGTTCCCAGTTCACATGCAAAAATGTGCTTAATAAAAATGAAGAAAATCGTATTAGTCTTTTTTTAAAAAACTTATACGCCTGATCCTTAAAGTAATTATTTTGTTTTACATTTCAGCTTTGGCATTCAAAACTGTAATTAGACATGCATAAGAATGTGGCAGGGCAGAGAGCAGGGCCGGGTCGTGATTTTACACACCCGGCCCCTTATCAGGCAAATTAAGCCTATGAGAGGGATAAAGGCTGACTGCGGGGGGTGGTGCCATAGAGAGAGAGATCGCTTATGAGCAGCTGACCGTTGTGTGTCGATGTTTGTGTCTTTTGTTTACGTTTTTCATTAAAATATGATTTATAATGTCAAGCCGGTTCTCGCCTCCTCCTTTCCCTTAATCGCTTTACACTGGTGCCGAAGACCCGGGAAGGAGGAGGGATACGCCGTAGTAGAGTACTCTGCCCTGTCACAAAGTAATACATTGTCTGAAATTCACACAAATTAACTTTAATTCATTGTTAATGTGAAACTTTGACAGGTTTTAAATGTGTTTAATTGTATGTGTCAGTGGGTTGCTTCTGGTCAAATCAGAAGATGGAAGAAATAAATGCATTTGAAGTGTTTTGAGGTAGATCTCATTTCATTCGTTCATCATCTGTAACTCTAATATAATGCAGTGCTGTGATTCTGCAATCTCTTGATTGATTTTTCTTTTGTCTGTTTTGTCTGGTTGACAGCATGAGATATTTTTCCTTTCTGTCTTTCTTTTTCTTTTCTCGACTGTCACAGTCATGACAATAAGCAAGAAGTGTAAAATATACCTTCTCCAGTCTCTTTGATTCATTAATAAGTCTATTGACAGGGAACAGTCGTTCACACTGGACTGTAAGTCTGAAATGTGACCTGCTTTTGTCTGAGAAGGAACGCTGCTGTCTACAGTTGAAACATGTCTGCTTATTGTCAAAGGGTGACTCGAAATACTAATATTATTCAAATATCTCATGAAAATGTATTTTAAATTCTAAACTAATATGTCAAATATACTCATGAAATCAGATTAGTGTTCATATTTACACATACATTACTTTAATGTCTTAAAGTCTTAAAAATGTCACTACTATTGCACAGGAAAACAAGATGTGTGCTGTTGTCCCAATGGGAAACTGCTATTTACTGACAATGATTAGAGCAGAATTTGAAATATTAAAGTTAAAAAAGCATACATTTTTCTGAATTTAAATTTAGTAAATGTATTAAAATGTTTGTAAAAAATGTAATTGATTAAATTACACAAATGTTATATTTATAATAGGCTATTTAATAGCTATTTATGAAATAAAAAATGGAAAACTAAATAAAAACACAAAAATATTAACTCGTAGTTTTGGCCAACAGAAAATGTAATTGCAACATATAAAACACAAGTGAATACATTTTTTAGAAACAGGTTTAATTAAAAATTATATTTTTAATCAGTATTTTTGTCATGTTTCAATAATGCACAATTATTGAAACTTCTTTAAAGGGATATTTCACCCAAAATGAAAATTCTCTCATCATTATTCACCCTCATGACATCCCAGATATGTGTGTGACTTCCTTTCTTCTGCTGAACATAAATTAAGATTTTTAGAAGAATATTTCAGCTCTGTAGGTCCATACAATGCAAGTGAATGGTGACCAGAACTGAAGCTCCAAAAAGCACATAAAAGAAGCATAAAAGTAATCCAAAAAATGAATCAACTCAAGTGTTTTAATCCAAGTATTCTCAAGTGATATGATAGGTGTGGGTGAGAAATAAAAATTTTTTGTAATACTATACTTTATAATAAAATCTCTATAATCTAATAAAATCTAAATTTTATTCAACACTGAATTTAATTATGATTACATGGATAATGTGAAGGAAAACGTGTTTCTATAGGGGGAAAAGACATTTAAAAGACATTTGACAAAAGTTTCTCCTTCCTGCCCATTAGGTGGCGATATGTAAGAAGAATGTGAAAGTTAAAGTGGAGATTTATGGTAAAAATTATCTTAAATATTGATCTGTTTCTCACCCACACCTGACATATTACTTCTGAAGACTTGAATTAAACCATTGGAGTCTTATGAATTACTTTTATGCTGCATTTATGTGCATTGTAAAGCTTAAAGTACTGGTCACCATTCACTTGCATTGTATGGACCAACAGACCTGAAATATTCTTCTAAAAATATTAATTTGTGTTCTGCAGAATAAAGAAAGTCACATCTGGGATGGCATGAGGGTGAGTAAATGATGAGAGAATTTTCATTTTTGTGGTAAAATATCCCTTTAAAAACAAGATTAACTGGATAAGTAAACTTAAGATAGTAAGAGTGCAAGTGTATTTTGACAAATATTGTTGGTATATTTTGTTGAAAGACTTCAACTGAATGAAAATCCTGTTTCCAGTTTCATGAACAATGTAAGACAAATTACTTTTAGATTATCTTTATAGCTTATGCAGCATATCCACAGTATACTAAACAGACTGTACAATGTGTATACTTCTATAAAATTGCAACAAGAAAACATGTAAAAACCTGCCATGACCTGATATCCATCTCCGTTATATAGTTGACTCTTCTCTTATTGTACAGCACTGTATGTATGACTGTGTAGTTGTATTGGGTTCACTCGTTTACTTCTCATTTATTCCAAATATGATGAAACTGGAATTTTTAATTTGAGGAGAGAATACACACACAAAATAAATAGCAAGAGTTTTGATTTACATTTACATTTTTGAAATTAACATTTGACTCAGAACCTCATACTCTCCTATAGGCCTTCCCCGTGTGACAACTAGCCCCCGTCATCCCTATATTCCTCTATAGTTATCCATTATGAGATAAGTTGTACTTTTATGTGCTCAGATTTGTATTAACTTTATTTGAATAAATATACAGCACAGTATATAGTGTTATATACTTCTATAATACTATATTTATACAGCTGCAAGCTAGACCTATGCATTAAACATGAAGCATCTCTTGTGCTTTAAAGTACAATTATGAAATGTAGGCTATTTTTAGGAACGATGTGCCATTTAATGTAGCCAGGGAACAGAGTGCAGAACAAAGACAAAAGCTTTCAGAGCTGAGCACCCATAAACCTCACAGCATAAAAGCTTCACGTCTAGAGAGCTTTCCTCTGATTTGGTATCTCAGCGTGGCCCGTGTTCACACCCCAGTCTATCAATCCAGAGCTCCAGGGGAGATGAACCGCGGACCACCAAAGACTCTCCCGCCCCATATCTCATGCCGCAGCATCATAGAGCAGTATTAGAGTGTGTCGGAGCCAATGATTCACATCTGTCATGCTATCAAAGTTAGATACAAGAAACTTCATTTCAATCTGCTCTCATAGAATCCTGTTAATACATTTTTGCACGATTACTTTAAGTGGCTTGTTGAAAGTATTGTGTCAGTTTCATGGTGAAATGAACACTAGAGGTGCTACAACAACGACTTTTATTCACAAATCACGAGTAAAACGTCAGATTATCAGTTCATAAACACTTTTCACTCTGTTCCTCACACAATGCTATCTTATGACATCTAAACACTTTTACTATAGTGCATGAATCATTTTAATGTTTGCATTACATCATCAACTACAAGCTTGTTCAAATGTGATCAAATTGAGCTCAACTGATTGAGTGTTGCAAGTTGGGTAACATTTCGATAGACTGGAACAAAATTAGGAACACTGGGAGAAACTGGGATGTGGAAACGTGACAGTGAATTGGTCTTCAGTAGGCTCTGTGTAACTCACAGGATGTGTGCGGGTCATTGTTGCTCACTCATATCGGCACACTGCGACTTCCTGTTCCACCACAGGCCACTGTTAACCCACACACAGTCTAATGAACAGTTCAGTGACAAATATTTCAAACACAAACCTCTTACAAATATAGCTGTGCATACTTTAAAAATGAATGTTCAGAATGTTCATCATAACTGTTATTGACTTGCATTCAGGACACTATGGTGGTAAAAGGTGGATCATTTTAATGAAAAACACAAAGATATCAAACATGCTGATACAGCAAAAGCCATTGTGACATAATCTTTTAGAATTATTGTCAAACTGCTCTATAATCTCACTGAAAAATCAAGAGTGCACTGGATAAAATATCATATAAATATTTATTACACAGCTCTCTGGAATACTCTATTCTGATTAGTCAATGGTGCCATCTAGTGGTCTGATATTTCTCAGTAACAACTGCACATCCACATGTCTGACCACCCATGTGGGTTTTGAGAGAAATCATACCTACTTGTTGGATCACTATGTGATCTCTTCAAGTAAAATAATAAAATAATTTCAACTCAAATCAATGTTTCATGTGCATTTATTTGTTTATTTGGCAAGTAATCTTGTAATAGTCTGAATAATGAATTTATTCTCACTGACCACAGACAGACGGTACACGAGGGAAACCTTTCTTTTTTAAGACTTGCCAAAATCATTAAACGACCAGCCTGAAATATGCCATCAGAAATATATATATATATATATATATATATATATATATATATATATATAATAAGCGACAGTTAGACAGTTAATGAACAACTGAAGCTAAAAAGATAGGGGGCAAACGATCATGAAATAAATTGTGTCACAGTAAATCAGCAGCCTGGGCTACACATAAATGTCACTGTCAGACTTTTGTACAAGAATAGGCCATAAAGTTTCATTCTTCCTGTTTTCCATGTCTATATAAAGGTTGGACACGGCCAGAGCAAAAATACCATCAACAAAAACCATGCTACACATTCTCTAGCTACTTACAGTGTGGCAGAAGATTGAATATCCCACACATCACCATACTGCTGAAACACGGGACAGGCCCACACAGAATGTTGAAATACGTTTGGGAAGTTGACATGTCCTGTGATGTGACATGTTATACTCCACATCCTCATTCTTTTAAAAGTATTATGCATGCAGCTTTTATGACCACATATTAGTTGAGAATATACTACATAAAGGAAATGGAAGCTTAAAGACTTAAGAGACTTTTTCTAAAAGGAGTTGGTACTGTAGATGCAACTTTAGCAAGTCCCGACCCTGTCAGAACAGACATATTTTTGGGTTACAGAGTTAAGTTGAGAGTCGCTGTTTAATATAAGTGCTTATAAAATGACAGTGATTTGAATATAAAAAGACATGTGGCTTGAACATTACTGATTCTGCTCATTAGAACATAGTGTAATACATGTGTGTATTTCAATGTGTACATTTCTCCAACATCTCCCGCTGTTCCCATGAATTCTGCGAGCCTACATACAACTACCAAAATGTACTAAGGGACTGTTTTTATGGACGTACATGATAATACAGTACTGCATTGTTATTGTTGTAGTTGTTTTAACGTACCTTAATGCTACTATGTTTTTCTGGACTTTAGAATCAGATAATATCACATTATATAAGAATTCTTCTGTTAAACCAATGGTATAAAACATTGAGCTTAAAGCATTTCAAGACTATAGACATTTTAGCTCCATTTTCATCGCCTTTACATTTTAACACTGACACATACGGTGAATATGGACATTTTACTTCTCTTGGCACTTTTAATCGTGATCAGACTGATCTGACAGTGAAATCAAAAACAGTAGGTTGACTTTTCTTTAGCAAAAATCAGTCTGTGCTTACTGAAATATGAAATACACAAAGTGTTGTTGGGTGAAATTTCCACACGGGGCGCCAAAAGTGAGTTGTGAAGCGAGTTGTTTTCTGCTGTACAGATAGTAATTCAGTGAAGAGGAATGCATATTTTATAAACTCAACCCCCCAAACCCAAAAAGTAACCATCGGTGGAGTAAAAATGTAATGTTGGCGGGAAAAAATGCAACCACAGTAGGTAGTACCTTAAATTTAAAGATTAGTTTAGTAATTACAAAGTAATAGTTTAGTAATGATTTTCAATCTTTTAAAGAAATACAAAGGAATTAATGGGGATCAAGCTTAAAGGGATGCTGGAGCCTATCTTAGTGTAATGCTGGGTCGTGGAGAGGAAGAGGAAGAGCCGTGGAACTAGATACTTTAAGTCTTAAATCAATATACCATTGATTCAAGTTTTATAAGTTATCATTAAAACATAAATCTGCCTATGAAAAAATGTAAAGGGATTTTTACTTCCGGAACCCGACTGTTGTGCTCTCTTCATGAAACACTGTGTAACAACTGAATCTATTTGTACAGATATTGTGCCATTGAAATTAATGCAACAATTTACATAGATGCAAGCAGTTTTACGTACACTTCACACAGAAATTGTTTGAATTCTAGAAAGAACATTTTCATGTGAACAAGCTTCAGGTGTTGAACTTAATGAATCTCATCACTGGGAAATGCAACAGTAGTAGGACGCATGTATTGCAGTTTTTTTAATGGATTGTTTTGTGTGTTGTAAAGTATCTCATTACAGTTTTACAGAGAGAGAAACTGCTCCAAACAGTTCAGTGATTCAGATTGAATAGTGAACCAATTTGCACACCTGTTTGACCAATTCATTGAAAAGAATGGACTCAAAAGAGTGACACATGCACTCTCTCTCTCTCTCTCTCTCTCTCTACACACACACACACACACACACACACACACACACACACACACAACACTCATTCCCTGATGGATTGACTCTGGTCTCCACAACACTAAAAGCCAAACTCTCTGACAGAACCCCACCCCAGGCATGGTGAGCACAGCGGACCCCTGGTGCCATATAAACACCATCAGAAACACCAGGCTGGCCCTCACAGCAAAGACAGCATGGTTCTGGTTCTGGTTCTTCTTCCACATTTGATCTGACCTCTGAAGAACTGCAGGCCCAGCAAGAACCCAGAGCTCCCCAGTACAACCGTACGTTATGGCCTGTTTGTATTATATACTGTAAGTCACTTTTGACAGACTGCACAAAGTGGTGCCAATATAAAGAGAGACTGAATGATTGGTCTTCAAGTGAAGTATGCTGTATGGTTGTGCAAGGCTCTCATGTGGTGGACACAGATCCCACAGCATCAAATCTTTGAATTTGGGTCTGTCTTATCCACTGTGACAGACTGTGTGTCGGTATTATGTTGGTGTGACCTTTTATCAGGGTAAATAGGGCACCAAACAGACTAGATATGATCAGGTTTTCCATCCATACCTTCTGCATCATAATCAAATCTCTGTAAAACCCGATTGGAAGGCTGAAAACAGAATGTAAACTAGAATGTAATTTTATGATATTCATTTCATGTAGTGAAGTTTTTATCTAAAATATTGTTGTTAAATTTACAAGCACTTACCTGAAATACACAACATAAAGTGATTTATAGTTTAGGCCTAAAAGCCCCAGCATACTCACGATGAAGTGCTTTTTCATTTATATTCGATTTATTTAGAAAAGACTGAGCAATGCTATACTGTTTGCAATTATTCAGACACTGGCCACACCACTGGGGAGGTGTTTATAGGAGCATTTAATATGAGGATGTTCATCAACTAGCATCAACTAACATGACACTAAAATGTGTTATCAAGAATTCACACACAAAGCTGTTTTATCTACTCGATGATGATTTAAAGTAATATATATATGCAGTATATAATGTATAATTTGTCATGTTTACATTCTGAATTCATGGAGCTAATGTGCTAAAAAGTTACATGCAAGGATAATATTCGGTGATTACCCTTTTAATGTAATTTATGATGACACTGATACTACTGCAGAGATGGGTGAAAAAAAGAGTGTCAATAGGTAGAATATACACAAAAGAATGATGATAGGCATCTTTCTTTGGGTAGAAGGCACATTAATGGGCACTGGGAGTTTTTGAGTAAATTAGATTCCTTATGTAGACTAATTAAATTAAATCACATGACCTGTTCTTGGAAAATGCCTCTATGCAAACGATAGCACAGATGTAGGTAAGTTTGCACCAGCTAGCTAATTACTCCACACACCTATGTGTTCATAGCTGTTGGCCTCAAAGTAGGTGGAGCTTCAAGTCACACCCACCGATGATGTGGACCAATGGCAGTAAGGTGTTTAGCAGCCGGTCAGAATTTCCCTGAAAGATTGCCCTGGTGAGATGTTACGCACCACCTAAAAAAAAAAAAAAAACACCTTTTCTAAATGACGTCACACCCGCACGTTCTTCAATTTCGTAGGATGTGTGCTTGTACAGGGGCCTTATCAATAGTTATAGTATTAAAGATTTATAGACAATGTGGAATAAAGGTTTTATAATAAGGTCTGTCTATAGTCTTTTTGTCCCTATATGAAGTTATATTTCTGTCCTGTCTGTAGTAACAAAAAGAGGTATGCATTTGCAGATTATAGCTTTTATTTATTTTTTACATGCAAGAGTGTCTTTATTGGCATCAGGAAAGATTTTGGGTTCTGTAAGCAGTTAAGGAGCATTTCCATTCTTATCTGCTTATTTGCTGTATTTTGCCTCATAATGCATTATAAAACTTTGGGTGCCTTCCAATCAGAATTGATAATCTCTATGCACTATATTCTATTACCTTTGAAGACTATTCCTCACTTGCTGTTCGGTTGCTGCTGGCATGCTACACAAGTCTGTGTTTGTAGCTTGCTAGCCTGCTAACATTGCTTAATCTTATACGTTCATCGTTTTATCCTTTGCTATTTTAAAAGGAAAGTTATTTCTCTTCTTTAACGTAAGATATATGATGTAGTATGATAGTGTTTCTTCAAGAAGTCAATTCAAGTACATTTTATTTGTATAGCGCCTTTCACAACACACATCGTTTCAAAGCAGCTTTACAGAATATCAGCATTAACTGATAATGCTGATCTTCTGTAAAGCTGCTGATAAAACTGCTGATAAAACTGTAATGTCTATAATGTCGATGAATCATCATTGTGTAATTAGATCAAATACATAGTTACTCGTGTATAAAAATAAGTAATTAAATAATAATTGTATTAATAACCCCAGTGAGCAAGCCAAAGGGGACTGTGGCAAGGAACACAAAACTCCATAAGATGTGGATTAATGGAGAAAAAAAACCTTGGGAGAAACCAGACTTACTGTGGGGGCCAGTTCCCTTCTGACTAACATCATGAATATAATCCCATGACTTAGTTAAAGTGACCTTTATCCCTCACTGAGGCTTAATTAGCCTAATACGGGACCGGGTGTGTAGGATCACGACCCGGCCCCGCCCTCCGCCCTGCCACAGAAACATTTTAGTCTCAGATCACACCCTGGTGAGTTTAGAGGTGTTGCCACATACGGAGAAAAAAAAATCATATAGTTGCCACTTTAATGTATCCCTTTTGCAAAATCTTGAATTCCAACAAATGTTAAAGGCTGAAATCAATGTTTATATGGAGACCAACTGGTCCTAAATATCCTCTGTGGGCATGGCTTGGGAGGCACTTAAGGCGGTTCTTAGGGTCCGGATCATACAGTTTTTCTCATTCATCAAAAAATCCAAAGCACGAGAACTCGTGGAGTTGGAAGGGAATATTAAAAGTACCGAGGCAGAGCTGAAGCACCGAATGTCGTCTGATGGCCTCAGAGAATTGACCCGATTGAAATACAGATATAATAATATTTTGTCACTGAAGGTGGAGTTTTGGCTATTCAGAGCAAGACAGTCATATGTTGAGTAGGGGGACAATGCAGGACAGCTTTTGGCTAGATATATAAAGCAGAGAATGTCTTTTTCTACCATTCCCCCAGTGAAATCTGCTGGTGGTGAAATTTTTACCTTAGCCATTGATATTAATAATTATTTTAAAGATTTTATTTCTATCTTGATTGCTATAGCTCCAAGTCTTCGTCTATTCATGATGATATTACAAACTTTGTGGAACCATTAGAACTACCTAAACTGATGACTGAACAAAATAATTTTCTTGATTCTGAGATAACCTTGGAGGAGCTTGGTGAGGTAATTAAGGCCTTAGGGCTCCGGGGCCAGAATGCTTTGCAGCCGAATTCTTTTAGATCTTATGCTACAGAACTGGCTCCACTTTTGTTAGAAGTTTATACAGAATCATGAAAGAATGGACAAGCCCGGATTAGTCTGATTCTTAAAAATGACAAAGATCCAAATGAGTGTAAGAGTTACTGTCCAATTTCCCAGATACAGCAAGATGTAAAAATATTAACATAATTCTGGCTAACCAATTAAGTAAAGTTATGACATCTCTTATACATATAGATCAGGTGGGGTTTATTCGGGGCCACAGCTCTTCTGATAACATAAGGCGTTTCATCAATATCATGTGGTCGGTGGCGAATGATCAGACTTCGGTCACTGCCATCTCACTTGACGTCGAAAAGGCATTTGAAATGGTAGAATGTGATTATCTTTTTAAGATTTTGGAAATATATGGGTTTGGGAATACTTTTATTGGATGGAGTAAGTTACTTTATAGACACCCGGTAGCGGCGTTACAAAAAATGTATTAATTTCAGATTATTTTACTCTGGATTGGGGCACCCGGCAGGGTTGCCCTCTTTCCCCATTATTGTTCTGTCTTGCCCTGGAACCATTAGCAGCCACGATAAGAAGGGAAGATGATTTTCCAGGGTTGGACTCATATACTTCATATGCCACTGCCTGAACCTTGGTTCCCCTTCTGTCACTCACTCGACGTTGTGTCGAATGTAGTGACACAAGGGGTCTTCCTTGGGAGCCTCGCATACCTCTGAACTTGAGAAAAGGCCAATGAGAAATTGGCAGACAGAATTTGTCAGATTTTTTCTTCGGAGCCGAGCGGTTGTGCAGTAGCAAGCTGAAGTTTCACCACTGTTCCATTCACCTCTGTTGGCAAAAAGCACTGCTGTTGGATCCTACGGCGCATTTCCAGTGGCGTTCGCTCTCTCTGCACGCTGTGCAGTCCACGCCCCTGGGCGCTTCGTCAGTGCTTTCTCTGTCTAAAAGACTGTTTTCCCCTCCTAAAAGAGTTTTGTTTTCTCTAAAAGAGTTTGTTGTCACTCATAAAAGAGCAATACACAAGCAGGTATTGAACGTCCTTTTCAGGTGTTGAAAGTCTTTTAAAGATGACTTTCTGCCTCTGTGTAGTTTCTGGATGCGGTCGATATCTCTTTCTGCTACCGACCTCGCTCTCAGAGCCACGAAGGTCACAGCGCGGACACTCGGGCAGGCGATGGCCACACTCGTGGTCCAGGAATGCCACCTCTGGCTGAACATGGTCGAGATACGCAACGTTGACAAGGCAAGCTTTCTCAACGGCCCTGTCTCCCAGCTTGGCCTCTTCGGCGACACCGTCGATGACTTCGCCTAGTAGTTTTTGCCGGTGAAAAGGCAGAGGGAGGCTATCTCTCACATCATGCCGCGGCACCACCCCAGCGCACCCTGCACTCCATCTGCCCGCCGAGGGTGTCCCCCGGCAGGCCAGTATTGAAAAGTTCTGAAGATGCCTTTCCAGGACCTCTTCCTCAGTCTCTAACCCGCTCCTGCAGGGTGCACAGAGGAAGGTAAGTGCTTTGAGTCTTTTCTCAGCACCTAAGCCTCAGTGCTATTACCTGCTCCCCCGACGCGAAGCCCCAGCCGGTACATCAGAAACGATTGTCCCTCTAGTGCCCCTCGTGCAGATGCATGGATGTATGGCTTTCGCTGTCCAACCCGTCGCGTTGGTTAACCAGGACCGTCCAACTTGGCTGTGCGATTCAATTCGTCCAGCTCCTGCCTCGTTTCAGCAGTATTTGCTCCACCTCCGTACATGCCGACAAAGCCAGCACTTTATGGGCATAAATCACGATTCTGGTTCTCAAAAATGCGATAGAGCCCGTCCCTCCTGCCGAGATGAAGAAGTGTTTCTACAGCCATTACTTCATCGTACCCAAGAAAGGCGGTGGGTTGCGGCCAATCTTGGAATTGCCGTGACAGGTTTCGCCCAGCGGAGAGTGGAGGCTTCACCCCCAGGTGGTCCAGCTGATTTGGGGCCGATTTGGTATGGCTCAGGTAGATCTCTTTGCCTCCCAGGACAACACTCACTGCCCACTCTGGTACTCCCTGTCAGAAGGCCCTCTTGGGACAGACGCATTGGCACACAGCTGGCCCTGGGGGCTGCTGTACGCATTTCCCCCAGTGAGCCATCTTGCACTGGTGCTGTGCAAGATCAGGGAGGACAAGGTACAAGTCACCTTAGTGGCTCCTTATTGGCCCACTCAGACTTGGTTCTCGGATCTCAAACTCCTCACGACAGCACCTCCCTGGCAAATTCCCCTGAGGAAGGACCTTCTTTCTCAGGGACGGGGCACCCTCTGACACCCATGCCCAGACCTCTGGAAACTCCACGTCTGGCCCCTGGATGGGACGCTGAAGATCTGAGTGACTACCACTTGCAGTCGTAGACAGGATCAAACAAGCCAGAGCTCCCTCCACCAGGTAACTTTATGCCCTGAAGTGGCGTTTGTTCGTGAATTGGTGTTCTTCCTGAGCTGAAGACCACAGTTCTGTCAGTGCTCTCATTCCTGCAAGAGATGCTGGAGGAGAGGCTGTCCCTTGAAGGTGTATTTAGCCGCCATCACGGCCCACCACGACGCAGTGGACGACAAGTCCTTGGGTAAGCACGACTTGATTTTCAGGTTCCTTAGAGGCACCCGGAGACTGAATCCTCCCCGGCCAAGCCTGTTCCCCTCCTGGGATCTCTCAGTGGACCTTTCGGGACTTCAGAGACCCCCCCTTCAAGCCACTTGACTTAGTTGAGCTCAAAGCCCTCTCCTTGAAGATGGCCCTCCTGATAGTGCTAGCTTCCATCAAGAGGGTTGGGGACCTGCAAGCGTTCTCTGTCAGCGACACCTGCCTGGAGATCAGTCCGGCAAATACTCACATTATCCTGAGACCGCGACCGGGCTACGTGCCCAAGGTTCCTACGATCCCCTTTAGGGATCAGGTCATGAACCTGCAAATGCTGCCCCGGGAGGAGGCAGACCCAGCCTTTTCATTGCTGTATCCAGCCTATACGTGCTTTGCGTATCTTTTTGGACTGCATGCAGAGCTTTAGATGTTGTGAGCAGCTCTTTGTCTGCTTTGGTGGACGGCGGAAAGGGAACGCCATCTCCAAACAGAGGTTAGCTCACTGGGTCATTGATGCCATCTTTCTGGCTTACCAGACCCAGGCCAGGACCGCCCCATGCGGGTTTGAGCACACTTTTCATCTTCGTGGGCACTGGCCAACGACACCTCCCTAGCAGACATCTGCTGAGCAGTGGGCTGGGCGACACCCAATACCTTTGTGAGATTTTACAATCTCAGTCAGTCTCATCCCGTGTTTTCTCAGATCCGAGCTGGTAGAACTCGGTAATGCGGAACAGCCAACCGGGTGTTTTCCGCTTGCACCTATCGCCCTTCACCAAGATGATCCAGTGCGCTTTCTCTCCCAGGCTAGCCACTAAGTGTCGCTTCCTGGACGTTCTTCCTCCCTAGCCTTCTGGCCGGCGAAATCAGTGGAGCAATTTGTGACCAGACCCACTACGAGCCACAAGTGCTCTGTACTGGGGTAGGGCTCCACAGGCTTAATTCCCTCTTCAGGCAACTCCCTGTGATGTATTCCCCCTGTCGGTGGACCCGCGTCTCCCTTGGGCAGTCCCACTGCCCCGGTCGCTGTGTTTGTAGAGCTTCTCCCTCAACAGATAGGAACTACCACCTCGCCGCTCCCACGTGTGGCTTGACAACCCACGTGGTGTATTAGCCACATATCACATACCTCCTAGTCTGGGCAGGATGTGGCCTCCTCAGGGTCTTTTCCCCCTGAAAGAATAGGATTGGGAAAAACCGCCTTCCCCAGATGCATTTCATAGCGTTAAGATAGCCCCAGCCCATAGAGAGAGAAAAGGCAGAGGCTGACGGTCTTGCTCCCATGCTGGTCATGTAGCACCTGTTCCCACCTCATGGGTGCTGGGAATCTAAGGTCTGAATATGACACCTTTTCATGGGGCTTTGGGGAGGGTTACGTAGGGCCGACACAGTTGCTTCTAGCACACATTAGCTTGCTTGCACCTGTGTCAGCAGTTCACGTAACACAGGCTAGTGCATGGTGCTTTTGAACGGGACCCCTTGTGTCACTTCATTTGACACAACATCGAGTGAGTGACAGAAGGGAAACGTCACGGTTACTGTTGTAATCTCTGTTCCCTGAGGGAGGGAACAAGACGTTGTGTCCCTTCTGCCATGACACTAGACCTACCACTGTAAACGGCCGTACCTTATTCTCGGCTCCTCAGTGCAAAAACCTAACTGACAGACACATGCCCGCTTCCCTATATACTCGTATCTCCAGAGGCGGGACATGAAATTCTGTCTGCCAATTTCTCATTGGCCTTTTCTCAAGTTCAGAGGTGCGCGAGGCTCCCAAGGAAGACCCCTTGTGTCACTTCATTCGACACAATGTCTCATTCCCTCCCTCAGGGAATGGAGGTTACAACAGTAAGCATGACGATTTAGGATGGACCCCACTGAACCTCACCGAATTGACGTTGAACTGCGATGCACCTCATTGATCTCTGCCTGCATGACCTCAGTCTAATGATGGACTACACACTTGAAATAGAATACATAGACGATCAATTAATTGCCAACAAAAGCCTTCATCAGCCACCTAACAAAGGACAATTGCATCAATGTGAATTTATGCAGTTAATCCAGGATGGACTTCAAAGACATTGGTCATTAATCTTACAGTTCATACAAAATGTTTAAACAATGTCCCCTAATACTTACTTAGTTTAATAATTTTAAACCATGACTTTAACTATACATAAGTAATATTGGGATTATATTCATGATGTTAGTCAGAGGGGAACTGGCCCCCACAGTGAATCTGGTTTCTCCCAAGATTATTATTCTCCATTAAACAACATTTTATGTAGTTTTGTGTTCCTTGCCACATTCACCTTCGGCTTGCTCACTGGGTTTCTAAATACAATTAATATATGTTTATTTATTTTTATACACAATTTACAATCATTTTCTGTAAATGTATGATTTTCTGTAAAGCTGCTTTGAAAATATGTGTGTTGTGAAAAGCGCTTTACAAATAAAAATGACTTGACTTTTAAATCCAGCTGAAAGGATTGCTCACCTGTACTCACCTGTTAAGTAATTTTTTATCGGAAATTCAGTTTGAAGCAAACTTATGGCATGACTATCATGATTGTTCTCCTTTGAAAGTGACCGTTGGAGGGCAGGGCCAAAAGGTGGACTCAAAGATATTTTTATGGATATCGTCTTGAACTCACACTGACACCTAATGGTGTGGATACAGCATCATTCAAAATCAATAGTTTTCAGTTACTGATGTCATTGTATAAATTCTCTATTTACAATCAGCCATGATTAGTTTAATCAATGAGCAAATGTGTCAAATAACAAACCAGTGTCCTTCTGATTATCAGATTACCAGTTATGTGCTTAGACCACTACACCACCACCACTAAGTGAGTAATATTCAGCTGGTCATGTGATTCTAACATGGCCGCCTCAATGAGGAACCCTAATGATAAAACTGCTTTTATAAGGTTACGACTGCCGTATTTTTGTTTTGTGAGTGATCATTTTATACATATATTTTATTTCAACATTACTATTAATTTCTTTAGGAGTAAACCTTTAAAGTGATCTATATATTTTTTTGTGTTATTTTAAGCAACTTGACAGGTTGAACAGGCTACAACCTCAAACCTCGCTGTAATTTAAAATAAAATGAAAAATATCAAAGGGAGAATCTTATCTGCATGATGGAGATTTATAGTTTTATAACAGTTTATCCATATTAACACAATGTGGAATAATACAAACTGGCACAATGCTACATGAGCATTCACATGAAGGTCTAATGCTGGTGGTCCTCCTGACAGAAACTCCAGTGATATTTATTGTCTTCAGGTCATAATACAGCCATCTGGTTTTAATAGTGCTTCCAGAACACCCCTCAGACAGAGAGGGAGAAGATAGACAGAGAAAAAGTGGACAAAATTACAGTACTTTCATTTGACAAGTGGGTATTAACACTCAACCACACACCCCAATGATAAACATCCCACATTAAACTTTTTACAGTAATGCCGCAGTTCCCGTCAGCTTTAGCTTCTGATTGAACACTATGATTGGGGTAAAGTACATTGATAAATGACACTGGCTGAGCTTGTGAACTCTTTGTTTAGACTAAAGCTCTTAAAGGGATGATTTGAGACAAGTAAATTACATTAAAGAGGTGAAAGTGTCTCTTGCTTGACTGACACATGTCCTGCCCTATAGTGGACACAACAGAACAAGAACATAGATAATTGAAAAGAGAGGTAAGAAATGTCTGTGTATATATATGTGTATATTTTTAATATATGGTAATATTTCCATTTATGTGTACATGAAAAAGACATTGTAGACATATAAAACAATTTCCCTAAAACTAGACCTTTTTAATCTATCTAAGAAAGTTTACAGTTTATATTCAGATTAAATTGTGTCCTAAAGTGCATATGATGCAATGTTACATATTCAACATTCAAGACAAATGAAAGAAGAAATATTAATGTATCTTAACCATTTACATTCCTAAAAGGTGAAAAACCTCTAGGTTACTATTTTAACCGCCGTTCCCTGATGGAAGGAACAAGACATTGTGTCGAATGAAGTGACACTAGGGGTCTTTCTTGAAGGCCTTGGTTATCTCTGAACTTGAGAAATGGCCAATGAGAAATTGGCAGACAGAATTTGCATGTCCCTCCCCTGGACATACGGGTATAAAAGGAGAGAATCGTTCATCTGTCTATTCAGGTTTTGCACTGAGGAGCCGAGAATGAGGTTCGGACGTTACAGTGGCTCGGTACAGCGTCGTGGCTAGGGGGACACAATGTCTTGTTCCCTCCATCAGGGAATGGGGGGTTACAATAATAACCTAGACGTTCTCCTTCTGTTACTCATTCAACATTTTGTCAAATTATGCAACGCTAGGGGTCCCTATTCAATCATGCCATGTACTGAACCGTGTATGTGAACTGCTGATGCAGGTGCGGGCAGGCAGTTGAGTGCCAAAGCAGCAGGCTGCGTCAGACTGCATGTACCCTTCCCCAACGCCCCATAAAAACACCATAAACTTTTTAGGTTCCCGGCATCCCCAAAGGGGGGGAACAAGCGATGTGCCAAGCATGAGACCAGGCCATGCCAGCGCACCTTTTCTCTCTCTATGTTTCTTGCATAGAGTTAAAGTGGCTGGGGCTGTTTAATGCTATAACACGCATCGGGGAAGGCATTCTTTTCCACTCATATTCTTTAAGGGAGAAAAGACCCCTCGGAGACCACATCCTACCCAGGCTGGGAAGAGGTTAAATGTGGCGAATATGTCACATGGGTTTTCATGCAAATGTGGAAGTGGTGCAGTGGTAGATCCTACTGAGCGAGGGAGGAGTTACTACAAACACAGCGGCCGGGGGTGGCAGATGGGAATACCCAAGGGAGACCTGGGACTGTAACGTGGAAAATACACAAGGGGGCATTAATCCGTGATGGCCAAACACTAGGAGCACCTATTTCAGTACAGAGTAGTTAGTACTCGTTGTGGGTCTGGTCGGGAATTCCTCTGAATTCGCGGACCAGAGGGCTAGGGAGGAAAGAATCCAGGGAGCGTGAGTTTAGTGAACTCTCCTGGGAGAAAGAGTGCACGTGATCGCCTCAGTGGAGGGGAAGGGCGCCATGTGCAAGTGGAACACCTGGTCAGTTGTTCTGTATTACCGAGTTGTACATGCTCGGACCTGAGAGAATACGGGTTGAAACCGATTCAACCCTGAGATTGTAGAATCTCGTAAAAGGTATTAGGTGTTGCCCAGCCCGCCGCTCTGTAGATGTCTGCTAGGGAGGTGCCATTGGCCAGTGCCCACGAGGATTCCACACTTCTCGTCGAGTGTGCTCGAACCCGCAAGGGGTGGGCATGGCCAGGGTCTGATCAATGGCGTCGATGACCCAGTGGGCTAGCCTCTGTTTGGAGACGGCGTTCCCTTTCCGCTGTCCACCAAAGCAGACAAAGAGCTGCTCAGAGCTCTGCTGGGGTTGATGCAAATGAGACCGCTTCAGCACTGGCTTCAAACTCAAGTCCCGAGATGGACATGGCGTCGCGGCACATCAGTGTGTTCATCACCCCCTCCTGAAAGTCCACCAGACTTTCAACCCCTGGACAGACCTCTGTTTCAGAAAAATTCTGAATGGACAGATGCACGATTCCCTCCTTTTATACACGTATATCCAGGGGAGGGACATGCTATTTCTGACTGACAATTTCTTATTGGCCTTTACTCAAGTTCAGAGGTAAACAAGGCCTTCAAGAAAGACCCCTAGTGTTGCTTCATTCGACACAACGTTGAGTGAGCGACAGTAGGGGAACCTAAACAATATTCACCTTTCACATTCCCTCATGTTGCTGGAATATTTCATTAGCATATTCAATAATCAGCATACCACTGACGAGGCTTGAAAATCTTAAAGTAATATTCTGGGTTCAAAACATCTTAAGCTCAATCGGCAGCATTTGTGGCATGATATTGTAATAACTTAAATTTTGTCTTTTTTTAAAGAAAAGGAGGGACGAGATGAAAATGTTTTTTGTGGAGATCAACGTAATGCTACAAATACTGTCGATTGAGCTGAACTTGTGTTGAACATGGAATATTCCTTTAGTTTAATTTATATTTTGATGAACCTGCATTTATAATAGCTGAAAGCCAAATCAAATTTGTATGTTATACTTTATATTATTTTAGACACAAATATGTTTCTTTTTTACAGTCGCAATTTTCTTCAACTGCGTAGCTTTTATTTTCTTAAGCAGCATGGAATAATGTAGCTACAGTATGTATAGATACATTAATAGTATTATAATATTAATTATAGGGTTGGTATGTATGTGTTATGTTGCCTATTAAAGTGAACTGCCCAGCGCATCAAAACAACAGATGAAATTTGCTTTTTAAAAATCTCTTACGAGTTACGAAGTCTGATAAAGACTAGCAAAATTAAAGACTTGATTTCACATTCTAGTATAGCATCAACTTCACAGAACATGCAGTTGTAAATTTAGAAATGCCAACAGCAGGTTTATGCAAAGGGCAATCTGCTCTGATAATCTTTGTCTCTTCACAACGTAATGTCCAATAATCCTCGTGGTCGCACAGCAGGCTTGGTCCCTCTAAACAAAAATCAGGATAAAACTCGTTAACATAATCGTGTAGACTTTGTTATTTTGTCTAGCAAAGTATTGTTTGTCACAAAGAAGCAGAGATCATGACTTCACAATAAAAGACTTACATGAACTCTATGGTGGATGCACTGAAGAATTTCTGCGCGAACGACACATATTTTTCTGTGAAGCAAACCAAAAAACCTTTTGAAATGCAAAGAAATCCCATCATTCACAGATCAGTACAGTGTGCTTAAGTCGGCATCATTACGATGATGAAACGCAGACTTTACCTTCTCCCGCAGGCGGAAGTGAACGGTCGGATCTGACAGCCAGGGATGCCTCAACGCTTCCGATGCTCCTATCCTCCAACTGCACACACACAGAAAGAAAATAAAACACAAGTTTTAGGTTCAACTCAGTGTCGAGGACGTTACTTTGAAACTGTAGCTTTCGACATTTGTACACTGAAGTACTCATAAATTAAAATAGTCAAACTAAAGTCAAGCTACTCTTTTGAAAAAGTAGTTACACTACAAGTTACTAATAAAAAGTATGTAACTACACTGATGCAACATAAGGTTACAATAACTTTTTAAAATGGATCTGATGACATTTTCTGGATCAAAACAATAAAGATTTTTAAAGGAATGAACAATTTCAATTGGGTGACGGCATTACACTTGAACTGATCTACACAAAATTCAACTAAAACCAGTGTTGCCAACTATTTTCAATGGAAAGTAGCTAAAGCCTGCTCGAAAAGTAGCTAAATGTCGCCAGATGACGTCATGCGTCATTAGCATATTAATGACGTCATCGCGTCGTATTTGCATTCTGCCTAATTTGTCGGTACTGTAGCCTACTTCAGTTTCTAATAACGGTTATCTCCCCTAAACCGTGCTCATACTGTTTTTATATAAGTATATAGCCGAATGTCCAGTAAAACGGTTCTCAATTACATATTTTCTGTTAGACAACGGAACGGAATGGAACTTAGCTAACGTTACATGTTTATGAGTTTGAAGAAGGTTTATTGTTGTGTTTGGATAAGTAAAATGTATAGAGTCTGTAAATATACGATCTGAAGTCGGAGAGTTCAGAAACCGAACCGAATGAACTAAAACTCTGATTAGTAGTGAATATAAGCGCATGCCAAGAAAAAACGGTCAAATTAAATGTTTTGAATTAAAACAAAGGAGAAGGCAGCTGCTATGTGATCACTGATTGGTTCCAGCTAACACAGCGTGCACATGCGCAGCTCATTCATGTCTATGTCCGCTGGCGTGCAGTCAACGGAATGTGCTGCTCCTCTCAGCCGCTCACTGAACAGAGCAGACGCAGCGGGGAAGTAAGACCTCACGCTTGCAGTACTGGCGATATTTGGAATTTGGAAAGTTGCTAAGGTTTGTCCAAAAAGTCGCTAGATTTGTCGCTAGTCGCTTTTTTGAAAAAATGTCGCTAAAAATAACGACAAAGTCGCTAAGTTGGCAACAATGACTAAAACACTAAAACACTCTAATTTAAAACCAAAAACATAGTAACAAAAAGGCAAACATGTAACTGAATATTTTGCTATAAAAAGAAAATCTAAAATGCCAAATCTGATCTCATAGAATTACATAATTTTACAGACATTTTTGCAAAATGATTTTTACGTGGCTCATTGTACTGGAATGTTAATGCCGTTTACATGAACACTAGAGGTGCTACAACAACGACTTTTATTCACAAATCACGAGTAAAACGTCAGATTATCAGTTCATAAACACTTTTCACTCTGTTCCTCACACAATGCTATCTTATGACATCTAAACACTTTTACTATAGTGCATGAATCATTTTAATGTTTGCATTACATCATCAACTACAAGCTTGTTCAAATGTGATCAAATTGAGCTCAACAGCTAATGCTGTTAATTATAAAGTGGACCTTCTAGCTTGGTACATTCTGAAAATATAAATGTTACTATACTAGTAAAGAACATTGTATATTTCAAATACTATTTCTGGTTACATTTATTGTATAATTGCACAATTTTGTATTTTAAAAGGTAAAAAGTATTTACCTTAATTTGTTGAACATGTGTTAAACCGGTACTGTCTCTTTAAGAAAACAAGCAGTGCTGTAAAGCGCATGAGTGCATATTAACAAGAGAGACTGGAATGGCTATATCTCATGCCATTACCAGCCAATTGCCAAATACAGTAAATACATTATAACCGCATAGCATGACATTTGTTGAGTTATTTACTTTCATTGCAGTGGAAGGTTGTGCATGGAGTAAAATATCGATCTTGGGATTTAAGAATCGATAATGAGATCATTCAAATGAAGTGAAAAGAAAATCTATATTTTTACCCACCCCTATATTTTACACTATCAGATAGGTTTAGGTTTAAGGTTAAGGGTAGGGAGGCGGGTTTTGTTGATTTAAAACTAAATAGAGTACTAACTTTCAAAAAAAACTAATCTGTTTTAGAGAACATTTTATTTGATTCTATTTCATTTCACCTCTGAACTGCTGCGATAGATGTAAAGAAAGTCATTATTCAAAAATGCTGCCACATTTTATGAGGTCAGGCTGGATGTAGTGTTTTGACACTGCTACTTTTAGAGAAAGTAGCTTGTAACTGGAAAGGCTTCTCTGTCACACTACTGACAGGTTTAGTTCATTTAGTAGCTTCGCCACTTTAAGTTATTTCCTGGCCAATACTGTTTCAAATCCTGCATGGGGTGGTATTGCTATCATCACATACCTTTTATCTACAATGAGCAGTTTGGAAATGAAATCCTTGGCTTCTTTTGAGATGTCTATGAACTCGTCCTCCTCAAAGTTCCACTGACAGGCTAAGATGTTATTTAGTGTCTGATTGTCATCATCCCCGAGGAACGGTGACAGACCACTGAGCCTGTTTCATTTTTGAAAAGAAAGTGTGTTTAGTAGTAGTAATCATTTTAAAAAGCCATTTTCAGCATTGCGACAATGCAAATTTAACTAGAAGATTTTGCATGTTGTTGAGTAACTTACAGCATATATGTGATAACGCCCAAACTCCACATATCAGTGTTGAAGGATACAAAATCATAGTTGATCACCTCTGGGGCGAGAAACTCTGGCGTACCGAAATTCACTCGTAACTTCTCTTTGGGCTGGTATCTGAAGAGAATCGAACACATGGGGAATTGAGCCGTTCAGATGTAGTTTACTTACTTTGCATTAAGTTATACAGCTTTTGATAACTATGACAGCAGTGCAGTGATCATACTTACTTTCTAGCAAGTCCAAAGTCGATGATCTTGATTTTATTTGTTAATCTGCTAACACAAAGGATGTTCTCTGGCTGCAGGACACAAGAAACAACATGTGTGATAAAGGTTTCTTTGGTTACTCTCCCTCTCATTTAGGGCCTTAAAAACTGACACTAGAGGATGTAACAGATCATATTTGTAAGATTTAAGTGTAGGACTGGAACAAACAACTTTTTTGACAATCAATGAATATGTTAATTATAAAAAAATATTCAGATAAAAAAAGTCACATTTAATATGAAGCATTTTATTGAAAAATCCATTTGCATTTTAAAAATCATCTAATGTAAAATAAAGTCACTGATGAATGTTCTGTATGTGCAGCATTTTCATAAGGAAATTCAATTATAATTTTTTTTCTATCAGTTAGTTGTTGTAGCCCTATTGTGTTTAGGTGTTTTTATTGTATCACAATGGATCTCTGGTTGTACCTTTAGGTCCAGATGGAGGATGTACATTTTGTGCATGTAGCGTAAGCCCTCACATATCTGCCTGATGAATGTCACTGTGTCCAGCTCTGTCAGCTTGTAGTTCTCATCAATGATCCTGTCAAACAATTCTCCTCCATCAACACTGTTGAAAAGACGAAACTTCATCACTGATCATATTTTTAGTAACTTACCAATAATATTTTTGAAACTGTTTTATCCAACTAGATTTGAAAATGTTCTGAAGAGAATAAGAGTGGTGTTTGCCCAAGCAAATCTAACCGCTACAATGCTCGGCTACTGTGGGGGTCTGACAGGGTGATTCTGCATGGGTAACTTTATGACTGAGCAATAGTAATAGTGTTTGCCTTATCAAGCACCACTGAATATCAAGGTTGCATGAACTCATTTAGAGTCTATGTGTAGAAAACGTATCGGTTACCTAACGTAACCTCGGTTCTCTCTAGATGAGGGAACGAGTATTGCGTAAGCTAGCTTACGCTACGGGAAAGATTCATCTTTTCTGAGATATTGAAGCCAAAAAATTATCCTTAATTTTTGTATCCATTGTCAACGCAGTGCGGCAGCTGCAGACCTTGAGCGGGCTAGCTAGCGAGCTCATAGGTTGCTCTGCGGCAACTGCTGCAGCCTATAGATGAGCTTGGGCGAACTCGCATCCAATGAGAGGCGTCCGCGCGCTCACTGCATCAAAGCCCACCAAAATGGGCGTGACTTGAGTGCATATAAGCGTAATTCGTAGGCTGGAACCCTGGTTTTCATTGACTGAAGCGAAAAGTCGCTCGTGGCGCGAGCACGGCCGGCTACGCAATACTCGTTCCCTCATCTAGAGAGAAACGAGGTTACGTTAGGTAATTCTCTCGTATTGCGTAAGCTAGCTTACGCTACGGGAACCCATTGTCAACGCTGTGCACGCCAAGCATCCACTGTATGAGCCCCAGGGAATTAAGGGGGGACCCGGGGGAGCCCTTATGAGTGGGGAAATAATATTTGGCCGGCAAGAATGCGGGTCATTGATTGTGTAATACATAAGCACATAGTGGGAAGGGAACGACAGAGCGGCGGTGCCGGTCTGTGTGGAATGTGTCCCATCAGTGCAGCTCACCAGGGGAGCTGTAGCGTATTAAACCGCTAGTAGTTTTGCCTGCAGAGCGGGCACTTCCATATTGTAAAATCTGACAAAGTTGGAGGGGGAAGTCCATCCCGCTGGACCATGCCCACGAGGATGCCATGCCTCTAGTGGAGTGAGCCCTAATGCCCAACGGGCATGGCAGGTCTTTTGACGCGTATGCCGCAGCAATAGCGTCCACTATCCATCTAGATAGTGTCTGTTTCGAGGCGGCGAGACCTTTGGTGCGCCCTCCGAACGAAACGAAAAGCTGCTCAGAGCGTCTGAAAGCGGCGGAGCGCGCAGTATACAATCTCAGTGCTCTGACCGGGCAAAGGAGATTGGCGTCGCGTCCGCTATCGGGTGCTGGCAGCGCCGATAGGGAAATGACCTGTGCTCTGAAAGGAGTACCGATCACCTTGGGAACATAGCCGTGTCTAGGCTTTAAAATGACCCTGGAGTCACTTGGTCCAAACTCAAGACACGCAGCGCTGACAGACAGCGCGTGAAGGTCTCCCGCACGTTTGACTGATGACAGGGCAGTCAGAAAAACGGTTTTGAGTGAAAGGTATTTCAAATCCACGGATTGAAGTGGTTCGAAAGGGGGGGGCTTTCATAGTTTCGAGAACTATAGAAAGATCCCAGATAGGAACCGATGGGGGGCGCGGGGGGTTCATCCTTCTAGCTCCCCTGAGGAAGCGGATGACCAGCTCGTTTTTACCCCATGACTGGCCATGCAGGGGTTCAGCGAACGCCACAACGGCTGCCACATAGACTTTGAGTGTGGATGGGGATCTGCCCTTATCCAGCAGCTCTTGTAGAAATACGAGCAGCGACGACACCCCACATGTCCGCGGGTCCAGGTCTCTGTCGGTGCACCATTTTGAGAACACAGACCATTTTGACGCATAGAGTCTTCTCGTGGAAGGGGCTCTAGCGTGTATGATGGTGTTTATTACTCCTTCTGGCAGAGCGACGGGTAGTCGTTGATCACCCACGCATGCAGCGCCCAGCGCTCTGGGTGGGGATGCCAGATTGTGCCGCGAGCTTGAGAGAGGAGATCTGCTCTCACTGGGATGGGCCACGGCGCTGTCAGTGACAGCTGCGTAAGCTCCGGGAACCATGTCTGACTCTCCCAACGTGGGGCTATGAGGAGCACCGAGTGACGCGTTTCCCTGATCCTCTGCATTACCTGTGGCAATAGCGAGACGGGAGGGAAGGCGTAAAGCGGGCGTCTGGGCCAGTCCTGGGCCAGCTGCGTCCTCGCTTCGAGAAAAATATTGGGCAGTGAGAGTTCTCTTTGGACGCAAAGAGGTCTATCTCTGCTCTGCCGAATAGGTGCCATAACGTCTGGACTGTTTGAGCGTGCAGGGACCATTTCCCTGGGGGAATATTGTCTCTGGACAGTCTGTCCGGGCCATCGTTCAGGTGGACTGGCACGTGCGTCACCCTCAGCGAGCGCAGGTGTCACTAGGACCAACTCAGTATGCGTTTCGTCAGATGGAATAGGTTCCTGGATCTGACACCGCCCTGACGGTTTAGGTAGGATACCACAGATCTGTTGTCCGAACGGACCAGGACGTGGTGACCCTGAATGACCGGGAGAAAGCGCACGAGCGCGTACTCGACCGCTATCATTTCCAGACAATTTATGTGAAGGAGCTTTTCCTGAACTGACCATAGGCCGAAAACCGGAGAGCCCTCGCAGACCGCGCCCCAACCCGTGTTGGACGCGTCTGTCGAGATGACTTTTCGGCGAGATATAGCTCCCATTGTCACTCCCCGCTGATACCATTCGGCCACTGTCCAGGGCTGCAGAGCTGAAATACAGGTCTGAGTCACCTTGATGGGCTGGCGGCCTGTGGCCCAAGCCCGGCGAGACGTGCGGGTGTTTAGCCAATGCTGAAGCGGGCGCATGTGCAGTAAACCCAGCTGAAGTACTGCTGCGGCTGAGGCCATGTAACCTAGCACTCTCTGGAATTTCTTCAGAGGCGTGAGGCTGTTCATCTGAAAAGATGCGGCTAGTCGCTGAACACGGCGCGCGCGCTGTGTAGATAAGCGAGCCGTCATTGCCACGGAGTCTAGTTCTATTCCAAGGAAGGAAATTGTCTGACTGGGCTGTAGTGAGCTCTTGGTCCAATTGACTGCAAGACCCAAACTGTTCAGATGGCTGAGGAGAACTGCTCTGTGAGACAGAAGCTCCATATGTGACTGTGCCCTAATCAGCCAGTCATCCAAATAGTTCAAAATTCGCAAACCCTGACTCCGCAGGGGTGCGAGCGCCACATCCATGCACTTCGTGAAAGTACGGGGTGCTAAGGACAGGCCGAACGGAAGGACGGTGTATTGATAAACCTGGCCGTCGAAGGCGAATCTCAAGAATGGCCTGTGACGGGGATTTATCTGAATCTGAAAGTATGCATCTTTCAGATCGAGAGAAATAAACCAGTCCCCCTGGCGCACATGCGCGAGGAGTTTCCTGATTGTAAGCATTTTGAACGGTCTTTTTGCAAGCACCTTGTTCAAAACCCTGAGATCTAATATGGGTCTGAGGCCGCCATCTTTCTTGGGAACAAGAAAATAACGGCTGTAAAGCCCCGACTCGCTCAGAGAGGGTGGCACTTTCTCTATGGCCCTTTTGCACAGAAGGCTTGCTATTTCCTAGCATGCACGCTGCTTCCGTGTTCACAGTGGTTTCGAGCCGCGCTCTGAAGCGAGGAGGGCGGCGATCGAACTGTAGCAAATAGCCCTGTTGTATTGTGCTTAACACCCACTTGGATATCCCTGGAATAGCTTCCCATGCTTTGAAGCGTAATGCTAGAGGGTGAATGGCCAATTCGCTCTGATTGCCGCACACAGAGCGCTGAACAAAATGTGTGAGCGCGTTTAGTGTGTTTATGCATGATTGCTCGCAGACAGCATGAACAGGCTGTTTTGTGAGTGACTTCCCGATTGGAATGAATGGGGAAAGAGTCACATCTGTTACGTGATGCGCAAGCATAGTCATGGGCATGGGACTTACACACAGAGGAATGTTTGCTGGCCGTGTAACAGAGCGGGCAGAGAATGGGCGCGCGCGCACGTATTCGTGGGCGCATTTATTGACTCTAGCGCTCGAGCGGTTCATAACCGCTTTATGTGAGCGTGCTCTGGTGGGGACACGAGACATGCAGTGCTTGTGTGTAGAGGTGAACACTGGATTGTGGGCACATTTTCTACACATAGGGCTGGTCGTGTGACAGAGCGGCCAGAGAATGGGCGCACGCACGCATTTGTGGGCGCCTTCATTGACTCTGACGCTCGAGCGGTTCGTAACCGCTTTATGAGAGCGTGCTCTGGTGGGGACACGAGACATGCAGTGCTTGTGTGTAGGGGTGAACACTGGGTTGTGGGCACATTTTCTACACATAAGACATGTTTGCTCTTTACAAGATTTATTTGGGTCGCCGTGAAAATGGCGTTTGAGTGCAGGCAAGCGGGCAGTGTCACCGGCTTGTTGGCTGCTAAATTCACCACTGCAGTAGCCTGAGAGAAGGGGACTGACAGGGGGCGAAGCTTTGACGGTGGTCCGGCCGCGGCGGGACTGAGCCGTTGTTTGTTCAACACAGTTAGGAAGACATCGGCTGCTCGGGTTTCAGCGTTACCTTAGATCGAGGCCCGCGGGGGGGGGGGCGGCGGTCTGCGGCGGCTGTCTGAGCACGATCGAGGGCGGCCGCCCTGTCGATGCTGAGAAGTCTGAGTTTGTTGAACTGGGCGCTGTGAAGAGGCTCGTGCAGGAGGCTGATTCTGGACTTCTGAGAAGCGGTCAACAATGCCACTCACCGCGGAGCCGAAGAGACCGGTCGGAGAGAGCGGTGCGTTGAGGAACGCGGAGCGCTCTGCTTCTCCCATGTCGACTAGTGTTAGCCACAAGTGTCTCTCGGTCACAGTCAGCAAGGCCATGCACTTCCCTAGAGCTTGGGCTGCAGCTTTGGTAGCGCGAAGGGCGAGGTCTGTCGCGCTTCGTAGATTTAATTTAATTTAATTAATTTAATTTGACCAATTGTCACACATTATACATACATTTCTGCATATACATGGTGAAATTATTTATTTTTCACATATCCCAGCTAAGCTGGGGTCAGAGTGCAGGGTCAGCCATGATACGGCGCCCCTGGAGCAGATAGGTTCAAGGGCCTTGCTCAAGGGCCCAACAGTGGTGTCTTGGTGGTGTTGGGGCTTGAACCCACGACCTTCTGATCAGTAACCCAGAGCCTTAACCGCTGAGCCACCACTGCCCCAGTAACAGCCTCTGGGTGCCTGCCTTTCTCATCCCACTCTCGAAGAAGGTCTGCTTGTAGGATCTGTAAAATGGCCATTGAGTGCAGAGCAGATGCGGCTTGGCCGGCGGCGGAATAGGCGCGGCCAATATAGGCGGAAGTCGCTCTGCAGGCCTTAGACGGGAGCACAGGCTTGGAACGCCATCTCGCGGAGGGCGGACAAAGGTGTGCTGCTACCGAGTCCTCGACCGGGGGGATGGAGGAGTAGCCTCTCAGTGGCGCCGTCCACCGACACGAGAGAGGTGGAGACGTGGGAACGGGACCTGGCTGAAAAAGGAGCGTTCCACGACTTTGCAAGCTCCGTGTGTAATTCCGGCAGGAAGGGAGCGGCCCGGGCCGCGGGTGTAGAGCGGCGATGGCTTTGAAGAAAGCAGCCGTCGAGTCTGTTGGGTGCCTGCTCAGGGGGCGGTGACCACTCGAGCCCGAGGCGATCGACGGCCTGTGTGAGGAGGCGTGTTAACTCCCCTTCGACTCCGGCGCGGGTCCTGCTGGATTCCTGGGCCGAGGAGGAGGCTTGGGAGCCTGACCACTCCTCGCTGTCCGAAGCCATGATGGAGACATGACGCGACATGAGGCGCAAGTGGAGCGAGGCATCTTGAAAAAGACGCTCGTACTCTTTTGTGAATAGTTCGTGAGAACTAGCTTGCTGAATAAAAGGATACTTCGTCGGATGGCGTAGCTCACAGGATGGCTGATGGTGGCTGAGACGGCCGGCTTCTTCTAGCGCTGTCCACGCTTGCTTGATGCCCCTTGAACGGCGACGCGGCTTCCAGGTCAGCGATGCGAAGAGCTTCGCTGAAGAGATGAAAATCAGGGTTCCAGCCTACGAACTACGCTTATATGCACTCAAGTCACGCCCATTTTGGCGGGCTTTGATGCAGTGAGCGCGCGGACGCCTCTCATTGGATGCGAGTTCGCCCAAGCTCGTCTATAGGCTGCAGCAGTTGCCGCAGAGCAACCTATGAGCTCGCTAGCTAGCCCGCTCAAGGTCTGCAGCTGCCGCACTGCGTTGACAATGGATACAAAAATTAAGGATAATTTTTTGGCTTCAATATCTCAGAAAAGATGAATCTTTCCCATAGCGTAAGCTAGCTTACGCAATACGAGAGAACCTCTCGTAAGAGAACCCCACAGCTGAAAATCATTGCATGGACTCACGAGACAATAGCCAGTTAGAATGAACCAATAAAAAGCACATACTATTCAAGTACAAGGATAATGTCATTCCTGGACTCGTATGCGGCGTAGAGCTGTATCAAGTTGGCGTGGTCGAGCTGGTTCATAACTTGAATTTCATTCTTCACCACGTCCTTTAATGAAACCATATTAAGCCACCAGTTTATAGCTGAACTCTATGTTTACACTTAAAAAAAGCTTGTCGGATTTTGCTCTTTGTACCTTTTCTTTTTGACTCCTAGCTTTGATTATTTTAGCTGCCAAAGAGAGTCCAGAAGAATTTTCAATGCATTTGTGCACCTGACCGAATCGACCTCTGCAAAGAGAAAAGTAGAAATGAATTAAGGACAATCAAGACACCTAGAAACATATATCGTATAAGTGTTCATGTTTTGCCATTCAGCAGCCTGATCTTATTAAAATTATGTGACGGTGTCAACCTTTTTTGCTAAATGATGTTACATGGTTCATAAGATAGCAAAATTTCCACTATGTGGGACTAAAAGCAAGTTAAATGTTCTCACAAATGGATTAAATTTTTAAGGTTAATGCTCTGTCGAGTTTTAAATCAACAAAAACCTACATTTTGGAAAAAATGTGGGTATAGTGATAGGTTTCTACAAGGTCAGATTGCAAATCAACCAAATATTTATTATAGTATTTCCTTTTGTGTTCCGCAGAAGAAAGAATGTCATATGGGTTTACAAAGACATGTGCGTGAGCAATTCATTTCTGGAATTTTACGTTTAGGGTGAACAATTCCTTCAGGAGTTATTGCAAAAATGTATGAAAAATATTTAACTTATTCTGAAAACATTTCTAGTGGCATTTGTTTGCTGATGACGCATGCTTTGTTACCTATGACATTAAGACATTTTGTGGTTTGAGTGTCTAAATACTTTTTGAAGCCACTGTATATGCAACACTATACTTTAAAAGGCACAGTTTAGGAAGAATTTCAGGGACGCCATCGCAATGCAGTGGGTGTTGTGCTTTTCCAAACACTATTCTATTAACAACAAGAAGGACCTTCTCTTTGAGGAGTTGGATTAACACCTTGCAATAAGCTTCCAGCTGGCGTGAATATACAGTTTCACATACCCTAAAAGCCCTATGTAAAAATAACTGCCTTGACTCTGGAGTTATGAATCGGGTGAGAGGAGACAGACACCGTTGGGAGGGAGTTACACAATTAGCCTTTGAGGGGATTAGCAGACTACACTGTCTGAATTTACACCATCTCTAAAACATTCTGTACTGTAAAATCAGTTCCAAGTGGAAAAAACGAAAGATAATTCTTCAACAGACCCTCCAAGAACCTCCTGTCGGTTGATGGTGTAGAAGTTGTTTATCTGGTTGGGCTTGGCAGACACAACGCGGTGGCTGAAGGGAGCTGGTGGAGGTGGGGTACAGTCTGCAGGACAGTAGAAGATGGCGAAGAATTAACAGAAATGTTTGAAAAACAGATGAGGTTAAGTAGTAGCAGATCCCTGCTGAAAAGACAGGTTGAGTTTTGGAAGCTGGTCTCCAACATCAGATGCTGGTGTTCATCCCACCAGGCTGCTTAAGTAGCTTTCAAGACTTCCTTGGTCAACTATCTTCACAAACGTGGCCATGCTACTTGACCAGGTGCATGTGTACCAAACAATCACTAACCGGTATTGACAGACCGATATATCCACCAGGCCAATTAGCTGGCCATTTTGATTTGCATTATAGAAATTAACATTTATATGAATGTCAGAATAATTAGCTCTCCCTTACGACAGAATTGCACTGTCAACCACCCTGCTCTCTACATATCGGCTTCTAAAAACCTATATTGTTCGACCACTAATCAACTGGACTAGCATGGAAATTCATGCTGGTCTAAGTTGGTCTTTTCAATAGGGATATAACTTTGACACTTAGTTAGTCAACAACATGCTATGTCAGTTTATTTTATCAACCAAATAAAGTTTATTGCAATAACAACAAACTGAAAAAATGTGAAGTGATATAGTGGATTACCTGAAGCTATTACATATCTATTTAGCAACAATGCATTGGAAATCACTGTGAATCTTACCAATGAAGAAGTGCTCACTGTGATACTCATCTTCATCCTCGTATTCATCCTTAATTTTACTGAAATCCAACTCAATCTCCACACCCTCAGCTTTAAAAACACCACGCAGATCTTCGGGTTCCTCTGGCTCCTGCTTGCCTTCCTCTTGACCTTCCTCCACCCTGCTCTTCTTGTGGTCCTCCAAACCTAGATCTTCCTCTGTTACACGTCGTTTGCTGCTCGTAGTCACCTCATCCACTTGCTCAGACTCACTGCTAAATAGCCGAAATAGAACCGTGGTTGAAGACATTGAAATCAATGAAAAGGTTACACTTATTGGATATGGTAAAAGGTATGGTAATTATAGGAGACATTTCATTTCAAAACCAATGACATTAATCCCACCCTTTGCAGCTACAACAGATTCCACTTTTCTGGTTTAGCTTTCCAGTAGATGTCTGAACATTGCTGCAAGGATTTGCTAACAATCAGGCACTACAGCATCAGTGAGATCAGGCACTGATGTTGGGTTTTGGGGTCTGGTTCGCAGTCACCATTCCAATTCATCCTAAAGTGCTCTTGAGTGGTTCAAGTCTAGGCTTTTTATAGGTCAGTCAAGTTCTTCCGAAACATTTCTTTATGGACCTCGCTATGTGCACAGGAGTATTGTCATGCTGGAACTGTAAAGGGCCTTGAAAATGGTGTCTACATTCTTTTGGCCCTCTAGAGTATGATATGGTTGTGAGAGTGAAACCCTATCAGATACCTTTGCAGTGAGTTGTCAGGAGTTGTAGGCTCCTTTGTGTCAGTAATGTCAGGCTCTGAAGGACCCTCATCAGCTATCTGCTCTTCTTCATCTTCTACCTCCTGTTCTTTGTGTGTCTCTAGTGGTATCTCATTACCTTTTTCACTTTGGATGTCCTCTGTCTTTGGTTCTGTACCTTTCCTATCATTGTCTTTCAGCTCCACAGTGACCTTTTGTTCTTCTGAGTATGTCTCTTGCTCAGTTGCATGGGCCTTGGTCTCCTCCAAGATGAGGTCCTGTTGGATTGGAGTAAGCAGACCATCATCTGATTTTTGCACACCACCTTGAACATTTTGGGATCCTTCTGAGCGTTCTGCATTCTCTTGGTTAAGTTTCCGTACTTCCTCAAGCAACAGTGCCTGTTTCTTCAATGAGATTGTATCTATATAGGGGGAAATATTAGAAAAAAACTCAAAAGGGAAATGTTGTATTGTCATTTGATCCGCATATTTAGATTAATCATTTTAAATTCAGAAATGTCTACAATTACTTTAATGAGCTTACCCAGTGTTTTTGTCTGGATTGGTACAAATGTGAGTGTTAAATTTTTAAAAACCCATGTTTCTGGATGGGAACGAGACGTTGTGTCGAATGAAGTGACACAAGGGGTCTTCCTTGGGAGCCTCGCGTACCTCTGAACTTGAGAAAAGGCCAATAAGAAATTGGCGGACAGAATTTGCATGTCCCGCCCCCGGACATACGGGTATAAAGGGAAGCGGGCGTGCGTCTGTCAGTCAGGTTTTTGCACTGAGGAGCCAAGAATAAGGTACGGCCGTTTACAGTGGTAGGTCTAGTGTCGTGGCAGAAGGGATACAATGTCTTGTTTCCTCCCTAAGGGAACGGAGGTTACAACAGTAACAGTGATGTTCCCCTTCTGCCACTCACTCGACGTTGTGTCGAATGAATTGACACAAGGGGTCCCGTTCAAAAGCACCATGCACTAGACCATGTTACGTGAACTGCTGACACAGATGTAAAGTTGCCTGGTGGAGAGAGCTCTGGCTTGGTTGATCGTGTCTACAACTGCAGGTGGTAGGTCACTCAGACCTTCCGCGTCCCGTCCAGGGGCCAGACGTGGAGATTTTAAATTCAGAAATGTCTACAATTACTTTAATGAGCTTACCCAGTTCCACTGGATTGGTACAAATGTGAGTGTTAAATTTTTAAAAACCCATGTTTCTGGATGTGATGGTACTGTAGTTACCTGTTGAATCAGGTGGTTTCTTCTTCTTCTGTACTTTGAGGCCTTTGATGCTAAGATGAATCTTCCCGTCTTTACCTTTATGATCCTTTAGCTTTAGAGCATCAGGACAAATAGAGCAAAAAAAAAAAAAAAAAGATAAGCAATTAGGATAAAGTGTGAAAAGTCTGTTTTTCCTCCACAACAAAACAAATTCAAACACTATGTAATATCACATGTAGTGAATTTGTGTAATTTCAGTTCAGACATGGTTGACAAACCTAAAAAACTAGCACATTTCCTTGAAGCAAGGAGATGGTTTGCTCAAAGATGCTTCAGCTTGTAAGTAGACTTTTTTTGGCTCACATTGACTCAGGAGAGTTATACTATGAATCCCTTTAGAGCCTTTAATAGAGATAGTTTTCTGTTGCATATGCAATATTAGTGGGATAGGTTCTCTGTCAGAAAATAAAGTGCAAAATTGCACATTTAGGGGTACAACAACTTGTCACTTACCTTCGCATGTCAGTCGGAAATGTTTGAACTTTAACTATCCCTAAATGGTACACATTTACAATGAGGTGATAGCAATGATGATGATACAATTTACAGGGGAGGCATTAAACACTTCCTATTCTTCAATGCTGTAGCTTTAACTCACCTTAGGAGTGGCAGGCACACTGTTATCTAAGGACTGCCTTTTGGTACTCTGCTTGCTTTTACTATCCTTGGACTTGATAGCTGAATCCACTTTGCTCTTCCGAGCAGTTGGCCCTTTGAACATAATATCCATGATTTTGGAAGTTTTCACAGTCTCTCCAATAAAGCTGACTACTTGCTGAATGCTCATCACAAGTCTTTCCATTCCCTCCAGCTTCTGGGTTTGTTCTTCAGAGCGATGATTTACTGTCAGCATGATGCTGTTCATTTCTTGGCACATTTCCTTCATCTCATGGACTGGTCCTGTACGGATGGCTGGAGGTAGATGGATCTCCTCCTTTTCCACTTTCAAAGTTTCTACTTCTCTCTCAATTCCATCAATATCCTGAGACATGCCATCAAGCCGGCTGAGCACTTTTTCCTGGATACTTATGAGCCGGTCCATTTTGTTGCTCAAGGACTCAACCCTGACCTGGAGAAGGTCAATTCCTGTGCTAGAGTCAGCAGAACTCATGGTAGCATTGAAGACTAAAACAAACCTGACCTGTTGGCAAACTTACAAAGATGCTCCAGCAAAAGATGAACTAGAAGAGGTAGCCAACGTGGTCTGTTTTCTCAACAAGAAACCAATAATCCAACAATGAGCCAAGCAGGGATGATGATATCAAACAAGAGTAAAGCCAGAAAAAAAACAAGATGCTTTAAATCCCACAATAAAAAGTTGATTCATCCATGTCTTGCTCTCCACTGAACACTTTATGTGCCTCTACAAAGTGGAGGTCATTTTAAGAATGGCATGTGCCGGTCTCACTAAATGTAACTGGTGTGAGGGGGTTTTACGTCAACAGGGTCCAGGGAGGGGCTATTTTTGGCTCAGAAATTGCTGTGTGATAGCAGAGAAGCTTTGAATGCTAAACCCATGTCAGCTCCCTCCCTGCCAGGTGTCAAAGGGGCCCTGGAGACACCCTGTTTCCAGATATGGCTGCTCAGTCAATGAATGGAAAGAAACTTATGTGCTGACTTCTCTTTCACCTTGAGACATCATGTTATTTAAGATTTCTGATTGTTGGAACTTTCCAGCCACGAGTTGGGGAATGCAAGAATTTAATGCAAAAACAGCCAAATCTGAGTCTCTTTTTATTAAATAGTATCACATGTCCAAGGAATTCCTCTGATGTATGAGCAAACTGGCTGATGGTGCCTCACTACTAATGAAAACAAAGAGCCTGTGGAAGACTTTTAATCCTCCTCGACTGAAACTCGAGCTTGTGTCACTCTTATGACTCATCCACTACAGTCCCCCTAAAACATCTTACTCATCCAATATTAAGACAGAAACATTTCAATTTTACTTTAGATGATGCTATATGAAGCCCCTCTACCTAGTTCCACCATAATACTGCTCACCTGATCTAGCAGTTGTGTAGTAGTCGAACAAGTGATTGAGATCACAATAAATGAACAGTTTTTGACAGTCATAATCACTTTGTTGTTCTTGAAAGTTATCAAGTATCCTCTTAAATAGATTTCCATATTTCTCAAATTTCAATCTGCAAGCTACGTCATGTCTTCGCTGAATAGCATTGGAAACACAATTTAGGGCACTACACCAACAGCATAGTCATGAATTCAATTTGGTATGTTCCCAGCAAGCACAAATGTTTATACAATATTTAAAAAAATGTCAGTTTGGTTGCATTTAGGTTACTTCCCTGGACACTGTTTTAAATAATAATAATAATAGCTAGTTATAAATGTATTTAATCAAAACATGACATGCAGTTTACATATTTGAATGACCAAAAATGGCCAGTGCTTTAAGAAAAAGTTTCATATCAACAGTTTTCCCAAGCAACCACTGGTAGGCGCCATGATGCCTGTTTGCCTATTTTGTAGCAATGTTCAGAAATGAGCGATTCAGACTGAGAACAACAATCATTGAAGTGTTATTTGGAGTTAAATGAATTTCAGCCTCAACTTGTGTCATAACTAAAAGTAGTTCATAATATCAACATAACTCACCATCGCTTCATGTCATCTACACACTCAGGTGAGGCACTGCCAATAAAATAATGTTGTGTAAATATATAGGCTATTAATTATGGAGAAACAAATCTGATCCTAGCTGATTAAGTACTTAGAATAA
>NC_068281.1:50971428-51057770 GCF_025860055.1 Xyrauchen texanus
TTTCAATCAGATATGAGTAACAAATCACATATCTCTGCACCAGAAAATCGTAGAGACTTGTGGGTTGATTTATTTCAATCAGGATGGCAAGGAGACTTGATAAGTATCACTATGGTAACTGCCTAGCAACCAGATGGGGTTACCCTAGCAACCGAGTAACAAATCACATATCTCTGCACCAGAAAATCATAGAGACTTCTGGGTTGATTTATTTCAATCAGGATGGCAAGGAGACTTGACAAGTATCACTATGGTAACTACCTAGCAACCAGATTGGGTTACCCTAGCAACCGAGTAACAAATCACATATCTCTGCACCAGAAAATCGTAGAGACTTCTGGGTTGATTTATTTCAATCAGGATGTAAAGGAGACTTGATAAGAATCACTATGGAAACTGCCTAGCAACCACATTGGGTTACCCTAGCAACCGAGTAACAAATCACTTATCTCTGCACCAGAAAATCGTAGAGACTTCTGGGTTGATTTATTTCAATCAGGATGTAAAGGAGACGTGATAAGTATCACTATGGTGACTGCCTAACAACCAGATGGGGTTACCCTAGCAACCGAGTAACAAATCACATATCTCTGTACCAGAAAATCGTAGAGACTTCTGGGTTGATTTATTTCAATCAGGATGAAAAGGAGACTTGATAAGTATCACTATGGTAACTGCCTAGCAACCAGATGGGGTTACCCTAGCAACCGAGTAACAAATCACATATCTCTGCACCAGAAAATCATAGCGACTTCTGGGTTGATTTATTTCAATCAGGATGGCAAGGAGACTTGATAAGTATCACTATGGTAACTACCTAGCAACCAGATTGGGTTACCCTAGCAACCGAGTAACAAATCACATATCTCTGCACCAGAAAATCGTAGAGACTTCTGGGTTGATTTATTTCAATCAGGATGTAAAGGAGACTTGATAAGAATCACTATGGAAACTGCCTAGCAACCACATTGGGTTACCCTATCAACCGAGTAACAAATCACATATCTCTGCACCAGAAAATCTTAGAGACTTCTGGGTTGATTTATTTCAATCAGGATGTAAAGGAGACTTGATAAGTATCACTATGGTGACTGCCTAACAACCAGATGGGGTTACCCTAGCAACCGAGTAACAAATCACATATCTCTGCAACAGAAAATTGTAGAGACTTCTGGGTTGATTTATTTCAAACAGAATGGCAAGTAGACTTGATAAGTATCACTATGGTAACTGCCTAGCAACCAGATGGGGTTACCCTAGCAACCGAGTAACAAATCACATATCTCTGCAACAGAACAACATAAAGACTTCTGGCTTTGTTCATGGGACTCAGGGTAGCAAGAATCAATCTATCTATCTATCTATCTATCTATCTATCTATCTGAGGGTCAATATCTATCTATCTATCTGTCTCTCTGTCTGTCTGTTGTCTATCTATCTATCTGAGGGTCAATGTCTATCTATCGATCTATCTCTCTATCTATCTCTCTCTCTATCTATCTGAGGGTCTATCTATCTATCTCTGTATCTCTCTATCTATCTATCTGAGGGTCAATATCTATTTATCTATCTATCTGTCTGTATGTCCATCTATCTATCTATCTATCTATCTATCTATCTATCTATCTATCTATCTATCTATCTAGCAACTAAGTTAAACTTTAAACTACTTTAAACTTTAAACTAATTTAAACTACAAACTAATTTAAACTTTAAACTAATTTAAACTATAAACTACTTTAAACTTCAAACTACTTTAAACAATAAACTACTTTAAACTAATTTAAACTTCAAACTACTTTAAACTTCTTCAAACTTTCTGGTCCAAACTTTCACAAGCCAACTTAAAGTTTGTCTCGATGAACTTTTTTTTCTAGTTATTATTATTCTTCTGAGACTAAAATTACCAAGACTAACTCCTCCTAGAGCTTTTAAGCTACAGGCACCAAACTCGGCACAGACCTTCAGACTAATCCCGAATAGTGTGCTATATCTTTTCTAACTGATCGGACTTACGGTTTTCCTAAAAATGACGATCAAACTCGGAAAAAACTCCCATTGACTTAACATTGTGGAATGTTCAGAAATTCAAATTCCAACTGACATTTTCACACACACAGACAAAAGGGCCTGTCAGCACTGCATCTCTCCCTCTCTCTCTCCCTCAGAGGATTTCTTTTATCAAGCAGCCAAAAAGTAATGACCTAAAATCTTCCTAGCCACACGCTAAAACAGGCTAAAAGCGTGCTAGCATCTATCTGAGGGTCAATATCTATCTATCTATCTATCTATCTATCTATCTATCTATCTATCTATCTATCTATCTATCTATCTGAGGGTAAATATCTATCTCTCTCTCTCTCTATCTATATCTATCTCTCTATATATCTAAGGGTAAATATCTATCTATCTATCTATCTATCTATCTATCTATCTATCTAGCAACTAAGTTAAACTTTTTAACACTACACTGTAGAACTGGCTCATTAGAGTCATTCATTTGGGAATCAGACTACACTGGTCACACTGTATGTTTCACACTGTAGATTCAAAAGAACTGGCTCATTAGAGTCATTCATTTGGGAATCAGACTACACTGGTCACACTGTATGTTTCACATTGTAGATTCAAAAGAACTGGCTCATTAGAGTCATTCATTTGGGAATCAGACTAAACTGGTCACACTGTATGTTTCACATTGTAGATTCAAAAGAACTGGCTCATTAGAGTCATTAATTTGGGAATCAGACTACACTGGTCACACTGTATGTTTCACACTGTAGATTCAAAAGAACTGGATCATTAGAGTCATTCATTTGGGAATCAGACTACACTGGTCACACTGTATGTTTCACACTGTAGATTCAAAAGAACCGGCTCATTAGAGTCATTAATTTGGGAATCAGACTACACTGGTCACATTGTATGTTTCACACTGTAGAGTCAAAAGAACCGGCTCATTAGAGTCATTAATTTGGGAACACACAAAGACAAAAAGGGCCTGTCAGCCCTGCATCTCTCCCTCTCTCTCTCCCTCATTGCACAGATATTTTGTATTGAACATAGCTCTGGATCACAGTGTCATAGAGACAAGGGGGCGGGCTCATTTTACTCAGATGACCAATCAGTCTCTCGGGATCATTGTGAAGCTATCAAGCCACGCCCCAGCAACAATTTAAAGCACCTTAGCAACAACTCCCATAGACTTCTAATGAAAGACATCAAAGGGATATCTCCAGATAGAAGTGTCATAGAAACACAAGGGTGGTCTCGTTTGACTCTGGGCAGCAAACAGCCAATCATGAATCACCTCAACACTCCCTAGCCCCTCCCTAGCAACCATTGTCGAGCACCTTAACAACCAAAATCCATAGAGGGATATCTTCCATTCTGAATGTCACAGAGGCATGGGAGTTGGTTTATATCATTCATACTGACAAGCAGCCTTTGGAGTTTCATGATTGGCAGCTGTCAAGCCACTCCCTAGCAACTAAACAGAGTACCCTAGCAACCATTTAGCAATAACTATATCTCTGCACCAGAAAATCAGAGAGACTTCTGGGTTCATTTATTTCAATCAGGATGGCAAGGAGACTTGATAAGTATCACTATGGTAACTGCCTAGCAACCACATGGGGTTACCCTAGCAACCGAGTAACAAATCACATATCTCTGCACCAGAAAATCAGAGAGACTTCTGGGTTGATTTATTTCAATCAGGATGGCAAGGAGACTTGATAAGTATCACTATGGTAACTGCCTAGCAACCACATGGGGTTATCTTAGCAACCGAGTAACAAATCACATATCTCCCCAGATAGCAAAAAATGTCCGCACGGCTTCGTTTTGCCGCCGTCCCCAAGCTGTCGGCTATAGGTGCGTTCAGACGGCGGGCCGCCCGCTTCATTTTCTCTGGCGGTTGCCTCGCGGCAATCGACCGCGGCCGACGTGCAAGCCGCTTTGAAATACGAGGACAGCTTAGACTCTCAAAATCGACCAGCCATGTTGGCTATTATTATTTTTTGCTCCAAAGCCATTAGGGTTTATAACAGATTCTTGACTCTTGATTCCATGATAAGGTAAGGTTTAGGAAATGACATTTAAATTACTTTGAAACTCTGTGGCGATTATACAGTAATATATGTAAAATATATTGAATTATTTATACACAGGTGAAAATTGTTTACATTTATTTGATTGATGCACATTGAGACAGGCACCAATAAACCAAAAATAATTCCTTTTTGTAAAACTTACTTGGCAATAAATATCTTTCTGATTCTGATTAGGTTTTAAAATAGATATTTAATACAGGGTATGAACAATTTAGCAGAATAAATTGATGAAGTTAGACTTTTCACCAATGCCTGTATCAGTGAACAGTGAAAGACATCTGCAACATGGCCAAAATATCGGGTAGCCTATACTTTAATTATTTTTTATTAATTTGCAACCATGGTGATATCTATCATAAACATGAAAATCCCTGTTTTGACGTGAAGGATAAACTCAATGAAAAGCGAAATTATCCTCTGGTTTCACAGTTGCGCAGAAATTTCGTTTATGTCTACATTTTTCCAACCTCGAATTTTTTTGTTATTTTACCTTTTACAGGTTTTGCAATTTGACCTGTACAAATGTTTAAGAAAGTGTTAAAGTCCCTGTAAAGGTAATACAAAAAATCTAAACACATTATAAATGTTAAAAATGTATTGCTAAAACACATGACAAAGACTGAACAGTGAAGTTCCGCTGTCGCCAAATCTGTTTCCGGTTTACTTTCGTAAGCCCAAAATGTCTGTTTTTACTCGAAGTCTCCAGAATCTTCCGAAAATACGCGTCAGCGATGTTCATCACATTGTTGATGCCTGGTCCCCTGCTCCGACAAGCAAGTGGGACAAGGGCTTTAAACTCTACATATCGAGTTATCTGCACAACTACAAGGGTAAGTATTTTAATCTAATGTGGTGTGCCGGCAGATAGCGGCTAAGCTAGTTCGCCACGTGTTCATTTTTAATGTAACGTTAGTATAGAAGCTTGTTTTTTCTTAGTTTTAAAGCAGACTGTTTGTTAATTTTTGTGATAATTGTGATATCAATTATATTAACTTGGTCTCCTCTCAGTTTCTAATAAAGATCAGGACACCGGTGAAGTCACTGTCAGGGCATTGTGTTACAGGGCCATGAGAAAATCAGATAAACCTCAGTTTGAGTGTATGGTGAAGCTAGAATTAATAAGACCGCAGTTATAGGCTTGTTACTTTAATAGCCCGATGTTCCTGGGGACTCGGCTAAGGTTATTCATGATTAATGTAACTCAAATGAAAACAGTTATTGTAGGCAGGTAAGTTTCCCTAGCTGGTCCCCTCTGTGTAAAATGCGTTCTTATTCAAGTTTTCAACTCAGTCATTCGTTTAAGATGCAATCTTGTGTTATAAGTATTAGGCTATCATGATTATACAGTGAGCAAGCTATATAAATAAGTATTTAATATAATAAGCGTAGAGCAACAACCGAGGGTGTAAGGTAAAGGCTGAATATTGTAGATTTATTACAATATGTTGCATGTTTGAATTAAAATACCTGTGGATATGCAGGAGCACACACTCTACAAAGGCCTGACTGGAGATTTGCCTGATCTATCCGTCCTTCAGGTGAGTAGGAATATAACAATAGCACATTTCACTGTACAGTATGATATATCAACCAAAATCTGTATACCAATATTTCATTTTCTTTTTCCTCCCTTTTACAAACAAATATTCTGCTTCAAAGAAAAAAATGAAATTGATGTTATCATAAGGTTTCTTCATTATGAACTTGTATGCCATGCATAACATACTGTGGATAGAAATTACAGGGAAAGTTACTGGTATGATAATTGTGGTTATATTATATTACTATTATATTTAGTGTATTGCTAATCAATATATTGTTACTTCCCAGATGACAGCGGCTCGCTTCAAGAGCAGGTGAAGCAAGTTGGGACAATGTTGAAGGCGTTTGCTCGCACTGGGCAATCAGGTACAACTTGCAAACAACACCTGTGGTTGTTGGTTTAATTCCCACTGGGGCCACCTGTACATGTAGTAGACCTAGATATAAATGTCATAGTTTAGTATTTGAAGGTCCAGGACTGACTACTTTATTCTTTTATTCTGGGAACCCCTGTAGGTGCAGATCAAACCCTAATGCTGCGACGTCTTGGGATTTTGGCGATGTTGTGCGTAGCATGGACGACAAAATGCTATGCTGCAACGTTTCAGTGCCAATGTGTCTGTTGGAGAGTTATCCCTGACAGGGGATCTGTTACTCCCCCCTAGACACCCAGGAACATTTGGCGTTGCTTGACAACAGTTTGAGGCAGGATAAAGAGCTCCAGCAACGATTTGTAAGTGTGCCGATTTCGTTTATAACGGTATAGGGTAATCTAAAAAGTACAATTAAGATTGTACACTGCATATTCTACAGTCTGAATCCACAGCCTGTCACATTTTAAATTTATGAGAAGCTTCAGAGAAATGTAATTTGTAACATGTTTTTTTGTATTTTCAGCTTCGGTTTTTGGCAATCAAATGTGGGAGGGACCTAAAGACAACCGTGTGGCTGAATGCTTCAGAGTATCTTCTCTAATCACCTTTCCATCAATACAACCTGGACTGGTGTAGGGGATAAAGCATGTTTTAGAGACATGTTCCTGAAGACCATTGTTCAAAGTAAGTTGGATATTTTTTTATATTTAAGTAGATGTGTATGACCTTATTCCATTCAAATGGAATGACAGATCTTTATTTTCTACAGGAGCCATCCGGAAGAACCCGGCAACACAGGATGCCACTGATGAGGCGATCCAGGTTAACGTTATGCGTTACCTGAAAGGAGCATCTGAACATGAAGGTGGAAAAAGGCGCCGCACAGCTGAGAGGGACCCACAGCCGACTCCTTAAACCTAGGCTGACTACTGACACCCCAGCATCACTGACAACTGGAACCCTTTCTTTGTCCTGCAGTCAGTAACATCAAGACCCCTAAAGAAGCCTGCTAAAAGTGTCAGACTACACTCACCCAATCCACACTGTTCACTGTGGAAATTGCTCTTTTTTTTTTTTTTTTTTCTCGTGACCCTGCTTTGAGGGCAGCTCCTTGGATGAATATGGGATGGTTTGTCCTTTTATACAGGCATACGAGGAACCACTGAAGATATGCCAATTTGCACTGCCTCATTCTGGGGTCGGGAAAACCGGTGATTCTTAGCCCAGAAGTCCCCAACCTCTCCAGACATTCTGATTGGCTGTGTTCTCTACAGCCAGATTTTCTGCTGTTAATTATATTTATTCCCACTTGTTGTCATGTGTAAGTTGAATGTCAAAATGTATATTATACCTGCACATTCCTTGATACCAAAGATCTCAATTATTTCATATACAATTTGCTGCTTATTTCATTGTTACAGTGCTTAACTATTCTATTTTTAAATCAAGCTTGTAAATCCTAGATTATACATCTAATACTTGATATTTGCACATTATCTGGTATCAAATATTCTACTTACCGTGACTTTAGTATTGGCTTATTTCATTCCGTCAGTGCTTAACAATTCTATTATAGTTTGTAAATCCTATTTCATACCTCTGATACTTGATATTGCACATTAACTAGTACCAAAAATTCTACTTTCATTCCGTCACAGTGCTTAACTGTTATTCTGTTGTTACATATAGCTTGTAAATCCTTGTGCCACAAGTCAGCATTGCAGTTATAATGGTATATTCTACTCCAGAGCTTTACTCTAAATTATTACCACTTAACCTATTGTTAGAAATAACTTGTAAATATGATGTTATACCTCAATTTATTTGGTATCCTGCACTTTCTTTGGTACCAAATTGCCTCATTGCTTGTGTTTACTGGTAATTCTTTTCATCCCAGAGCTGACCTCTTTATATTATTAACAATTATTGTAAGTGTTACAATAGTGTTTTTTAAAAAAAAAAGAAATTGGAAACCTGCATGTTCTTTTGTGTGTGTATATATAATGTTTGTATTTTTCTGTTATTTATATTTCAGTGATCTGACATCTTGTTTCAATGACAGTTACTGTACTTTGAAATGTGGAATTAAAGCGCCAAATGGAAATTTGTCTGGTTTGATCAATCATTATTCTTGATTAACTGCATGCTATAAATATATATATATATATATATATATATATATATATATATATACATATATATATGCGACAGCAGATCGCTCAAAAAGCGTTTGCCTCCGACGGTCCGCCCGATATAACGGCGGGCGGCGGCTAGCCAGCGGGCCATCCGCGAATCGAAGGCGGTAGGAAGGCGGCTGCCGCTTTTAAAAAGCGGCTGCCGCCGGCGGACCGCCGTCGAACGTGTTTGCGATATCGCCATTCTGCCGCTTCTACTGCCGCCGGGGCGCACCGCCAGCGGACCGCCGACTTCTTGCTATCTGGGTCTGCATCAGAAAAACGTAGAGACTTCCGGATTGACTTATTTCAATCAGGATGGCAAAGAGACTTCATTAGTATCACTATGGTAACTGCCTAGCAACCAGATGTGGTTACCCTAGCAACCAAGTAACAAATCACATATCTCTGCACCAGATAATCGTAGAGACTTCTGGGTTGATTTATTTCAATCAGGATGTCAAGGAGACTTGATAAATAGCACTATGGTAACTGCATAGCAACCACATTGGGTTACCCTAGCAACCGAGTAACAAATCACATATCTCTGGACCAGAAAATCGTAGAGACTTCTGGGTTGGTTTATTTCAATCAGGATGTCAAGAAGACTTGATAAGTATCACTATGGTGACTGCCTAACAACCAGATGGGGTTACCCTAGCAACCGAGTAACAAATCACATATCTCTGCAACAGAACAACATGAAGACTTCTGGCTTTGTTCATGGGACTCAGGGTAGCAAGGATCAGTCCATCCATCCATCCATCCATCTATCTATCTGAGGGTCAATATATATCTATCTGTCTCTCTGTCTGTCTGTTGTCTATCTATCTATCTGAGGGTCAATGTCTATCTATCTATCTATCTATCTATCTATCTATCTATCTATCTATCTATCTATCTATCTGAGGGTAAATATCTATCTATCTCTCTATCTATCTGAGTGTCTGTCTGTCTATCTATCTATCTATCTATCTATCTAGCAACTAAGTTAAACTTTAAACTACTTTAAACTAATTTAAACTAAACTAATTTAAACTATAAACTACTTTAAACTATAAACTACTTTAAACTAATTTAAACTTCAAACTAATTTAAACTACAAACTAATTTAAACTTCAAACTAATTTAAACTATAAACAAATTTAAAATTCAAACTACTTTAAACTTCTTCAAACTTTCTGGTCCAAACTTTCACAAGCCAACTTAAAGTTTGTCTCGATCGAACTTTTTTTCTAGTTATTATTATTATTATTATTATTCTGAGACTAAAATTACCAAGACTAACTCCTCCTAGAGCTTTTAAGCTACAGGCACCAAACTCGGCACAGACCTTCAGACTAATCCCGAATAGTGTGCTATATCTTTTCTAACTGATCGGACTTACGGTTTTCCTAAAAATTATGATCAAACTCGGAAAAAACTCCCATTGACTTAACATTGCGGAATGTTCTGAAATTCAAATTCCAACTGACATTTTCACACACACAGACAAAAAGGGCCTGTCAGCCCTGCATCTCTCCCTCTCTCTCTCCCTCAGAGGATTTCTTTTATCAAGCAGCCAAAAAGTAATGACCTAAAATCTTCCTAGCCACACGCTAAAACATGCTAAAAACGTGCTAGCATCTATCTGAGGGTCAATATCTATCTATCTATCTATCTATCTGAGGGTAAATATCTCTCTCTCTCTCTCTCTCTCTCTCTATCTATCTATCTATCTGACGGTAAATATCTATCTCTCTCTATCTATCTATATCTATCTCTATATATCTAAGGGTAAATATCTATCTATCTATCTATCTATCTATCTATCTATCTATCTATCTATCTATCTATCTATCTAGCAACTAAGTTAAACTTTTTTAACACTACACTGTAGAACTGGCTCATTAGAGTCATTCATTTGGGAATCAGACTACACTGGTCACACTGTATGTTTCACACTGTAGATTCAAAAGAACTGGCTCATTAGAGTCATTCATTTGGGAATCAGACTACACTGGTCACACTGTATGTTTCACATTGTAGATTCAAAAGAACTGGATCATTAGAGTCATTCATTTGGGAATCAGACTACACTGGTCACACTGTATGTTTCACATTGTAGATTCAAAAGAACTGGCTCATTAGAGTCATTCATTTGGGAATCAGACTAAACTGGTCACACTATATGTTTCACATTGTAGATTCAAAAGAACTGGCTCATTAGAGTCATTAATTTGGGAATCAGACTACACTGGTCACACTATGTTTCACACTGTAGATTCAAAAGAACTGGATCATTAGAGTCATTAATTTGGGAATCAGACTACACAGGTCACACTGTATGTTTCACACTGTAGATTCAAAAGAACTGGATCATTAGAGTCATTAATTTGGGAATCAGACTACACTGGTCACACTGTATGTTTCACACTGTAGATTCAAAAGAACTGGATCATTAGAGTCATTAATTTGGGAATCAGACTACACTGGTCACACTGTATGTTTCACACTGTAGATTCAAAAGAACCGGCTCATTAGAGTCATTAATTTGGGAATCAGACTACACTGGTCACACTGTATGTTTCAAACTGTAGAGTCAAAAGAACCGGCTCATTAGAGTCATTAATTTGGTAACACACAAAGACAAAAAGGGCCTGTCAGCCCTGCATCTCTCCCTCTCTCTCTCCCTCATTGCATAGGGATTTTGTATTGAACATAGCTCTGGATCACAGTGTCATAGAGACAAGGGAGTGGGCTCATTTTACTCAGTAGACCAATCAGTCTCTCGGGATCATTGTGAAGCTATCAAGCCACGCCCTAGCAACAATTTAAAGCACCTTAGCAACAACTCCTATAGACTTCTAATGAAAGATTTCAAAGGGATATCTCCGGATAGAAGTGTCATAGAAACACAAGGGTGGTCTCGTTTGACTCGGGGCAGCAAACAGCCAATCATGAATCACCTCAACACTTCCTAGCCCCTCCCTAGCAACCATTGTCGAGCACCTTAACAACCAAAATCCATAGAGGGATATCTTCCATTCTGAATGTCACAGAGGCATGGGAGTTGGTTTATATCATTCATACTGACAAGCAGCCTTTAGAGTTTCATGATTGGCAGCTGTCAAGCCACTCCCTAGCAACTAAACAGAGTACCCTAGCAACCGTTTAGCAATAACTATATCTCTGCACCAGAAAATCAGAGAGACTTCTGGGTTGATTTATTTCAATCAGGATGGCAAGGAGACTTGAAAAGTATCACTATGGTAACTGCCTAACTGATGTCTGGGTTGATTTATTTCACCAGATAGGGTTACCCTAGCAACCGAGTAACAAATCACATATCTCTGCACCAGAAAATCAGAGAGACTTCTGGGTTGATTTATTTCAATCAGGATGGCAAGGAGACTTGGTAAGTATCACTATGGTAACTGCCTAGCAACCACATGGGGTTACCTTAGCAACCGAGTAACAAATCACATATCTCTGCATCAGAAAAACGTAGAGACTTCCGGATTGACTTATTTCAATCAGGATGGCAAGGACACTTCATTAGTATCACTATGGTAACTGCCTAGCAACCAGATGGGGTTACCCTAGCAACCGAGTAACAAATCACATATCTATGCACCAGAAAATCATAGAGACTTCTGGGTTGATTTATTTCAATCAGGATGTCAAGGAGACTTGATAAGTATCACTATGGTAACTGCCTAGCAACCACATTGGGTTACCCTAGCAACCGAGTATCAAATCACATATCTCTGGACCAGAAAATAGTAGAGACTTCTGGGTTGGTTTATTTCAATCAGGATGTCAAGAACACTTGATAAGTATCACTATGGTGACTGCCTAACAACCAGATGGGGTTACCCTAGCAACCGAGTAACAAATCACATATCTCTGCAACAGAAAATCGTAGAGACGTCTGGGTTGATTTATTTCAATCAGGATGGCAAGAAGACTTGATAAGTATCACTATGGTAACTGCCTAGCAACCATATGGGGTTACCCTAGCAACCGAGTAACAAATCACATATCTCTGCAACAGAACAACATAAAGACTTCTGGCTTTGTTCATGGGACTCAGGGTAGCAAGGATCAATCAATCCATCCATCCATCCATCCATCCATCTATCTATCTGAGGGTCAATATCTATCTGTCTCTCTGTCTGTCTGTTGTCTATCTATCTATCTGAGGGTCAATGTCTATCTATCTATCTATCTATCTGAGGGTAAATATCTATCTATCTCTCTATCTATCTGAGTGTCTGTCTGTCTATCTATCTATCTATCTATCTAGCAACTAAGTTAAACTTTAAACTACTTTAAACTAATTTAAACTAAACTAATTTAAACTATAAACTACTTTAAACTATAAACTACTTTAAACTAATTTAAACTACAAACTAATTTAAACTTCAAACTAATTTAAACTATAAACAAATTTAAAATTCAAACTACTTTAAACTTCTTCAAACTTTCTGGTCCAAACTTTCACAAGCCAACTTAAAGTTTGTCTCGACAAACTTTTTTTTCTAGTTATTATTATTAAGTTGGCTTGTGAAAGCCAACTTACTGAAATCCTACTTAAACTTATTATTATTAAGTTGGCTTGTGAAAGCCAACTTACTGAAATCCTATTTAAACTTATTATTATTATTATTCTTCTTAGCGGTGAAATTTCTATACGCTACTCCTCCTAGAGCTTTAACTCCACATACTCCAAACTCGGCACAGACACTCAAACTGTTCTGACTCGAGTTGCTATATCTTTTCTAACTGATCGGACTTACGGTTTTCCTAAAAATGACGATCAAACTTGGAAAAAACTCCCATTGACTTAACATTGCGGAATCTTCAGAAATTTGAATTCCAACTGACATTTTCACACACACAGACAAAAAGGGCCTGTCAGCCCTGCATCTCTCCTCTCTCTCTCCCTCAGAGGATTTCTTTTATCAAGCAGCCAAAAAGTAATGACCTAAAATCTTCATAGCCACACGCTAAAACATGCTAAAAGCGTCTTAGCATCATGCTAACACATGCTAGCATCGCCTAGCGAAGTGCTAAAAATGCTAAAAACGTGCTAGCATCATGCTAACACATGCTAGCATCGCCTAGCCGAGTGCTAAAACATGCTAAAAGCGTGCTAGCATCATGCTTAACACATGCTAGCATCACCTAGCGAAGTGCTAAAACATGCTAAAAATGTGCTAGCATCATGCTAACACATGCTAACATCGCCTAGCGAAGTGCTAAAACATGCTAAAAACGTGCTAGCATCATGCTAACACATGCTAGCATCGCCTAGCGAAGTGCTAAAACATGGTAAAAACGTGCTAGCATCATGCTAACACATGCTAGCATCGCCTAGCAAAGTGCTAAAACATGCTAAAAACGTAATAGCATCATGCTAACACATGTTAGCATCGCCTAGCGAAGTGTTAAAACATGCTAAAAACGTGCTAGCATCATGCTAACACATGCTAGCATCACCTAGCGAAGTGCTAAAAATGCTAAAAGCGTCATAGCATCATGCTAACACATGCTAGCATCGCCTAGCGAAGTGTTAAAAATGCTAAAAACTTGCTAGCATCATGCTTAACACATGCTTAGCATCGCCTAGCGAAGTCGCTAAAACATGCTAAAAACATGCTAGCATCATGCTAACACATGTTAGCATCGCCTAGCGAAGTCGTTAAAACATGCTAAAAACGTGTTAGCATCATGCTAACACATGCTAGCATCGCCTAGCGAAGTGCTAAAAATGCTAAAACGTGCTAGCATCATGCTAACACATGCTAGCATCGCCTAGCGAGTGCTAAAAAATGCAAAAACGTGCTAGCATCATGCTAACACATGCTAGCATCGCCTAGCGAAGTGCTAAATCATGCTAAAATGTGCTAGCATCATGCTAACACATGCTAGCATCGCCCAGCCGAAGTGCTAAAGCATGCTAAAAACGTGTTAGCATCATGCTAACACATGCTAGCATCGCCTAGCGAAGTGCTAAAAAATGCTAAAAACGTGCTAGCATCGCCTAGCTGAAGTGCTAAAAAATTCTAAAAACGTGCTAGCATCTATCTGTCTGTCTATCTATCTATCTATCTATCTGAGGGTCAATATATATCTATCTATCTATCTATCTGAGGGTAAATATCTATCTCTCTCTCTCTATCTATTTATCTATCTATCTGAGGGTAAATATCTATCTATCTATATCTATCTATCTATCTGAGGGTAAATATCTATCTATCTATCTCTCTATCTAACTATCTATCTGAGTGTCTATCTATCTATCTGTCTATCTAGCAACTAAGTTAAACTTTAAACTACTTTAAACTACAAACTACTTTAAACTTTAAACTAATTTAAACTACAAACTAATTTAAACTTCAAACTACTTTAAACTTCAAACTACTTTAAACTTCAAACTACTTTAAACTTCTTCAAACTTTCTGGTCCAAACTTTCACAAGCCAACTTAAAGTTTGTCTCGACGAACTTTTTCTAGTTCCGCTTATTCTTCTTAGCGGTGAAATTTCTATATCTAACTCCTCCTAGAGCTTTAACTCCACATACTCCAAACTCGGCACAGACACTCAAACTGTTCTGACTCGAGTTGCTATATCTTTTCTAACTGATCGGACTTACGGTTTTCCTAAAAATGACGATCAAACTCGGAAAAAACTCCCATTGACTTAACATTGCGGAATGTTCAGAAATTTAAATCTCAACTGACATTTTCACACACACAGACAAAAAGGGCCTGTCAGCACTGCATCTCTCCCTCTCTCTCTCCCTCAGAGGATTTATTTTATCAAGCAGCCAAAAAGTAATGACCTAAAATCTTCATAGCCACATGCTAAAACATGCTATGGTAACTGCCTAGCAACCAGCCTGAAAGAGTGACCAGCTACAACTCCATAGGCCTACATACAATTTATTTTTATTTATTTTTTCTGGTGATTGAATACATTAATTGTGATTATTTATTCCATTATGTTGTTAATAATTAAATTATAAGGGGTTGGGTATTTAAACGAATATAACGGCTGGCCAATTAGATCGTTGAATGTTGCATAACTAATGAGCTGTCATTCTGGATTCTTCCGCTCCTGCTGTCTGTCAATATCTATCTATCTATCTATCTATCTATCTATCTATCTATCTATCTATCTATCTATCTATCTATCTATCTATCTATCTATCTATCTATCTATCTATCTATCTATCTATCTGAGGGTAAATATCTATCTCTCTCTCTCTCTCTATCTATCTATCTATCTATCTGAGGATAAATATCTATCTATCTATATCTATCTCTCTATATATCTAAGGGTAAATATCTATCTATCTATCTATCTTTCTATCTATCTATCTATCTATCTATCTATCTATCTATCTATCTATCTATCTATCTATCTATCTAGCAACTAAGTTAAACTTTTTTAACACTACACTGTAGAACTGGCTCATTAGAGTAATTTGTTTGGGAATCAGACTACCCTGGTCACACTATGTTTCACACTTTAGATTCAAAAGAACTGGCTCATTAGAGTCATTAATGTTGTAATCAGATTACACTGGTCACACTGTATGTTTCACACTGTAGATTCAAAAGAACCGGCTCATTAGAGTCATTAATATTGTAATCAGATTACACTGGTCACACTGTATGTTTCACATTGTAGATTCAAAAGAACCGGCTCATTAGAGTCATTAATTTGGGAATCAGACTACACTGGTCACACTGTATGTTTCACATTTTAGATTCAAAAGAACTGGCTCATTAGAGTCATTCATTTGGGAATCAGACTACACTGGTCACACTGTATGTTTCACACTGTAGATTCAAAAGAACCGGCTCATTAGAGTCATTAATTTGGGAATTAGACTACACTGGTCACACTGTATGTTTCACACTGTGGATTCAAAAGAACCGGCTCATTAGAGTCATTAATGTTGTAATCAGACTACACTGCTCACACTGTATGTTTCACACTGTGGATTCAAAAGAACCGGCTCATTAGAGTCATTAATGTTGTAATCAGATTACACTGGTCACACTGTATGTTTCACACTGTAGATTCAAAAGAACCGGCTCATTAGAGTCATTTGTTTGGGAATCAGTCTACACTGGTAACACATGCTAGCATCGCCTAGCGAAGTGCTAAAACATGCTAAAAAAGTGCTAGCATCATGCTAACACATGCTAGCATTGCCTAGCGAAGTGCTAAAACATGCTAAAAACATGCTAGCATCATGCTAACACATGCTAGCATCGCCTAGCAAAGTGCTAAAACATGCTAAAAACGTGCTAGCATCATGCTAACACATGTTAGCATCGCCTAGCGAAGTGTTAAAACATGCTAAAAAAGTGCTAGCATCATGCTAACACATGCTAGCATCGCCTAGCGAAGTGCTAAAACATGCTACAAACGTGCTAGCATCATGCTAACACATGCTAGCATCGCCTAGCGAAGTGCTAAAAAATGCTAAAAACGTGCTAGCATCATGCTAACACATGCTAAGCATCGCCTAGCGAGGTGCTAAAACATGCTAAAAACGTGCTAGCATCATGCTAACACATGTAAGCATCGCCTAGCGAAGTGCTAGAAAATGCTAAAAACGTGCTAACATCATGCTAACACATGCTAGCATCGCCTAACGAAGTGCTAAAACATGCTAAAAACGTGTTATCATCATGCTAACAAATGCTAGCATTGCCTAGCGAAGTGCTAAAACATGCTAAAAACATGCTAGCATCATGCTAACACATGCTAGCATCGCCTAGCGAAGTGCTAAAACATACTAAAAACGTGCTAGCATCATGCTAACACATGTTAGCATCGCCTAGCGAAGTGCTAAAACGTGCTAAAAACGTGCTAGCATCATGCTAACACATGCTAGCATCGCCTAGCGAAGTGCTAAAACATGCTAAAAACGTGCTAGCATCATGCTAACACATGCTAGCATTGCCTAGCGAAGTGCTAAATCATGCTAAAAACATGCTAGCATCATGCTAACACATGCTAGCATCGCCCAGCGAAGTACTAAAGCATGCTAAAAACGTGTTAGCATCATGCTAACACATGCTAGCATCGCCCAGCGAAGTGCTAAAACATGCTAAAAATGTGCTAGCATCTATCTGTCTGTCTATCTATCTATCTATCTATCTGAGGGTCAATATATATCTATCTATCTATCTATCTGAGGGTAAATATCTATCTCTCTCTATCTATTTATCTATCTATCTGAGGGTAAATATCTATCTATCTATATCTATCTATCTATCTGAGGGTAAATATCTATCTATCTATCTAGCTCTCTATCTAACTATCTATCTGAGTGTCTATCTATCTATCTATCTAGCAACTAAGTTAAACTACTTTAAATTACAAACTACTTTAAACTTTAAACTAATTTAAACTACAAACTAATTTAAACTTTAAACTCGTTTAAACTATAAACTACTTTAAACTTCAAACTACTTTAAACTATAAACGACTTTAAACTAATTTAAACTAATTTAAACTAATTTAAACTTCAAACTACTTTAAACTTCTTCAAACTTTCTGGTCCAAACTTTCACAAGCCAACTTAAAGTTTGTCTCGACGAACTTTTTCTAGTTAAGTTGGCTTGTGAAAGCCAACTTACTGAAATCCTACTTAAACTTATTATTATTAGTGGTGCTTGCAAAGCATCACTATTGTAATCTCACATACTTATTTTTATTTTTCTTCTTTTTATTATTATTCTATCTCCGTACAAAACTTCGGCACCTAACTCGTCCCGCACCGTTTGGCGTAGACCCACAAATGAGGTGTCAAATCGAACGGCCTATTGAGGACACGTGTGCTATGACTTTTATAAGCTGATCGGGGTACGGTATTTGCCCCAGGGGCAAAAAAGCGGCCGAAAAATCCCATAGACTTAACATTGTGACAAACTTTGAGCGTCACAGCTCCGAGCGAGGATTTCACAGAAACGTGTGATTTGCCACATTTGAAGAGGCTGGCAGGCTCTGTAAGAGCATACCTCAATATGGGGTAAAAGTTGCACCCCTGGGGGCAGGAGCTGCCCAAAAATGCCCCAATTGACTTATAATGGTGTAGGACGGCCCATGAAATGAAAAGGCATAGGGATTTGTATTGAACATAGCTCTGGATCACAGTGTCATAGAGACGAGGGGTGGGCTCATTTTACTCAGACGACCAATCAGTCTCTCAGGATCATTGTGAAGCTATCAAGCCACGCCCTAGCAACCATTAAGAGCACCTTAGCAACAAGTCCCATAGACTTCTATTGAAACAGATCAAAGGGATATCTCCGGATAGAAGTGTCATAGAAACACAAGGGTGGTCTCGTTTGACTCGGGACAGCAAACAGCCAATCATGCATCAAATCAACACTTCCTAGCCCCTCCCTAGCAACCATTGTCGAGCACCTTAACAACCAAAATCCATAGAGGGATATCTTCCATTCTGAATGTCACAGAGGCATGGGAGTTGGTTTATATCATTCATACTGACAAGCAGCCTTTGGAGATTCATGATTGGCAGCTGCCAAGCCACTCCCTAGCAACTAAACAGAGTACCCTAGCAACCGTTTAGCAGTAACTATATCTCTGCACCACAAAATCAGAGAGACTTCTGGGTTGATTTATTTCAATCAGGATGGCAAGGAGACTTGATTAGTATCACTATGGTAACTGCCTAGCAACCAGATGGGGTTACCCTAGCAACCGAGTAACAAATCACATATCTCTGCATCAGAAAAGCGTAGAGACTTCGGGTTGACTTATTTCAATCAGGATGGAAAGGACACTTCATTAGTATCACTATGGTAACTGCCTAGCAACCAGATGGGCTTACCCTAGCAACCGAGTAACAAATCACATATCTCTGCATCACAAAAACATAGAGACTTCGGGTTGACTTATTTCAATCAGGATGGCAAGGACACTTCATTAGTATCACTATGGTAACTGCCTAGCAACCAGATGAGCTTACCCTAGCAACCGAGTAACAAATCACATATCTCTGCATCAGAAAAACGTAGAGACTTCCGGGTTGACTTATTTCAATCAGGATGGCAAGGACACTTGATTAGTATCACTATGGTATCTGCCTAGCAACCAGATGGGCTTACCCTAGCAACCGAGTAACAAATCACATATCTCTGCATCACAAAACATAGAGACTTCCGGGTTGACTTATTTCAATCAGGATGGCAAGGAGACTTGATAAGTATCACTATGTTAACTGCCTAGCAACCAGATGGGGTTACCCTAGCAACCGAGAAACAAATCACATATCTCGGCACCAGAAAAGAGTACAGACTTCGGGTTGATTTATTTCAATCAGGATGGCAAGGACACTTGATTACTATCACTATGGTAACTGCCTAGCAACCAGATGGGGTTACCCTAGCAACCGAGAAACAAATCACATATCTCTGCACCAGAAAAGAGTACAGACTTCGGGTTGATTTATTTCAATCAGGATGGCAAGGAGACTTGATTAGTATCACTATGGTAACTGCCTAGCAACCAGATGGGGTTACCCTAGCAACCGAGTAACAAATCACATATCTCTGCATCAGAAAAGCGTAGAGACTTCGGGTTGACTTATTTCAATCAGGATGGCAAGGAGACTTGATTAGTATCACTATGGTAACTGCCTAGCAACCAGATGGGGTTACCCTAGCAACCAAGTAACAAATCACATATCTCTGCATCAGAAAAGCGTAGAGACTTCCGGGTTGACTTATTTCAATCAGGATGGCAAGGAGACTTGATTAGTATCACTATGGTAACTGCCTAGCAACCAGATGGGGTTACCCTAGCAACCGAGTAACAAATCACATATCTCTGCACCAGAAAACAGTACAGATTTTTGGGTTGAATTATTTCACTCAGGATGGAAAGGAGCCATGTATTGTATTACCTTGCTAACTGCATAGCAACCACATGGGCTTACCCTAGCAACCTAGTAACAAATCACATATTTCTGCACCAGAAAATTATACAGACTTCTGGGTTGATTTATTTATGACCACAATTTCTGTTCTTTTCAAGCAGGCTATTTGATCGAGTTTTGCCACGGCAAGCACCACTCACATTTTCTTCAGGAAATGTACCTATCTAGTTATGCTTATTCTTCTTATTGTTGATATTTCTATATCAAAACTCGCACCTAACTCGTCCCTAACTGCCATAGACCCACGAACTGAGGTGTCAAACTCGAACTGCCTATTGAGGACACGTGTGCTATAACTTTTATAAGCTGATCGGAGTTACGGTATTTGCCTCAGGGGCAAAAAGCAGCCGAAAAATCCCATAGACTTAACATTGAGACAAACTTTGACGTCACAGCTCTAAGCGAGGATGTTCGAGAAACGTGTGATTTGCCACATTTGAAGAGGCTGGCAGGCTCTGTACGAGCATACCTCAATATGGGATAAAAGCTGCACCCTGGGGGCAGGAGCTGCCCAAAATGCCCCAATTGACTTATAATGGTGTAGGACGGCCTCATGAAATGAAAAGGCATAGGGATTTGTATTGAACATAGCTCTGGATCACAGTGTCATAGAGACAAGGGGTGGGCTCATTTTACTCAGACGACCAATCAGTCTCTCAGGATCATTGTGAAGCTATCAAGCCACGCCCTAGCAACAATTTAAGAGCACCTTAGCAACAAGTCCCATAGACTTCTAATGAAAGACATCAAAGGGATATCTCCGGATAGAAGTGTCATAGAAACACAAGGGTGGTCTCGTTTGACTCGGGGCAGCAAACAGCCAATCATGAATCACCTCAACACTTCCTAGCCCCTCCCTAGCAACCATTGTCGAGCACCTTAACAACCAAAATCCATAGAGGGATATCTTCCATTCTGAATGTCACAGAGGCATGGGAGTTGGTTTATATCATTCATACTGACAAGCAGCCTTTGGAGTTTCATGATTGGCAGCTGTCAAGCCACTCCCTAGCAACTAAACAGAGTACCCTAGCAACCGTTTATCAATAACTATATCTCTGCACCAGAAAATCAGAGAGACTTCTGGGTTGACTTATTTCAATCAGGATGGCAAGGAGACTTGATTAGTATCACTATGGTAACTGCCTAGCAACCAGATGGGGTTACCCTAGCAACCGAGTAACAAATCACATATCTCTGCATCACAAAAACGTAGGGACTTCCGGGTTGACTTATTTCAATCAGGATGGCAAGGAGACTTGATTACTATCACTATGTTAACTGCCTAGCAACCAGATGGGGTTACCCTAGCAACCGAGTAACAAATCACATATTTCTGCACCAGATAATCGTACAGACTTCTGGGTTGGTTTATTTCAATCAGGATGGCAAAGACACTTGATTAGAGTCACTATGGTAACTGCCTAGCAACAAGGAGGGGTTACCCTAGCAACCAAATAACAAATCACATATCTCTGGATCAAAACATCATAGAGACTTCCTGGTTGACTGATTTTACTCAGGATAGCAAGGAGACTTGATAAATATCACTATGGTAACTGCCTAGCAACCAGATGGGGGTACCCTAGCAACCGAGTAAAAAAAAACATATCTCAGCAGTTATAAAATGCTATTTAACGAGTTTTGCCACGGCAAGCACCACTCACATTTTCTTCAGGAAATGTACATTCTAGTTATTATTAGTGGTGCTTGCAAAGCATCACTATTGTAATCTCACATACTTATTTTTCTTCTTATTATTATATCTCTTAACAAAACTTCGGCACCTAACTCGTCCCGCACCGTTTGGCGTAGACCCACAAATGAGGTGTCAAATCGAACGGCCTATTGAGGACACGTGTGCTATGACTTTTATAAGCGATCAGGGGTACGGTATTTGCCCCAGGGGCAAAAAAGCGGCCGAAAAATCCCATAGACTTAACATTGAAACAAACTTTGACGCGTCACAGCTCCGAGCGAGGATTTCGCAGAAATGTGTGATTTGCCACATTTGAAGAGGCTGGCAGGCTCTGTAAGGGCATACCTCAATATGGGGTAAAAGTTGCACCCCTGGGGGCAGGAGCTGCCTAAAGTTGCCCCCATTGACTTACAATGGTGTAGGACGGCCCATGAAATAGGGATTTTTTATTAAACATAGCTCTGGATCACAGTGTCATAGAGACAAGGGGCCTGCCTCTTTTTACTCAGACGACCAATCAGTCTCTCAGGATCATTGCAAAGCTATCAAGCCACGCCCTAGCAACCATTTAGAGCACCTTAGCAACAAGTCCTATAGACTTCTAATGAAAGAGATCAAAGGGATATCTCCGGATAGAAGTGTCATCCAAACACAAGTTTCTCGTTTCACTCGGGGCAGCAAACAGCCAATCATGAATCACCTCAACACTTCCTAGCCCCTCCCTAGCAAACATTGTCGAGCACCGAGCACCTTGGTTTATATCATTCATACTGACAAGCAGCCTTTGGAATTTCATGATTGGCAGCTGCCAAGCCACTCCCTAGCAACTACACATAGTACCCTAGCAACCGAGTAACAAATCACATATTTCTGCACCAGAAAATCGTACAGACTTCTGGGTTGATTTATTTCAACCAGGATGGCAAGGAGACTTCATTAGTATCACTATGGAAACTTCCTAGCAACCAGATGGGGTTACCCTAGCAACCCAGTAACAAATCACATATCTCTGCACCAGAAAACAGTACAGACTTCCGGGTTGACTTATTTCACTCAGGATGGAACGGAGCCATGTATTGTATTACCTTGCTAACTGCATAGCAACCACATGGCCTTACCCTAGCAACCTACTAACAAATCACATATTTCTGCACCAGAAAATCGTACAGACTTCTGGGTTGATTTATTTATAACCATAATTTTTTTTCTTTTCAAGCATGCTATTTGACGAGTTTTGCCACGGCAAGCACCACTCACATTTTCTTCAGGAAATGTACCTATCTAGTTATTCTTCCGCTTCTTCTTATTCTTCTTAGCGGTGAAATTCAAACTCGGCACAGACCTTCAGACTAATCCCGAATAGTGTGCTATATCTTTTCTAACTGATCGGACTTTTCTAAGAATTTCCTAAAAATGACGATCAAACTCGGAAAAGACTTAACATTGCGGAATGTTCAGAAATTTAAATCCCAACTGACATTTTCACACACACAGACAAAAAGGGCCTGTCAGCCCTGCATCTCTCCCTCTCTCTCTCCCTCAGAGGACTTATTTTATCAAGCAGCCAAAAAGTAATGACCTAAAATCTTCATAGCCACACGCTAAACATGCTAAAAACGTGCTAGCATCATGCTAACACATGCTAGCATTGACTAGTGAAGTGCTAAAACAAGCTAAAAATGTGCTAGCATCATGCTAAAATCGCCTAGTGAAGTGCTAAAACGTGCTAGCATCATGTTAACACATGTTAGCATTGCCTAGTGAAGTGCTAAAACATGCTAAAAATGTGCTAGCATTGCCTAGCGAAGTACTAAAACATGTTAAAAATGTGATAGCATCACCTAGCGAAGTGTTAAAACATGCTAAAAACGTGCTAGCATCATGCTAAAACATGCTAGCATCACCTAGCGAAGTGATAAAAGATGCTAAAAATGTGCTAGCATCATGCTAACACATGCTAACATCGCCTAGCGAAGTGTTAAAAATGCTAAAAACGTGCTAGCATCATGCTAACACATGCTAGCATTGGCTAGCGAAGTGCTAAAACATGCTAAAAACGTGCTAGCATCATGCTAACACATGCTAGCATCGCCTAGCGAAGTGCTAAAACGTGCTAGCATCATGCTAACACATGTTAGCATCGCCTAGCGAAGTGCTCTTACATGCTAAAAACATGCTAGCATCATGCTAATACATGCTAGCATCGCCTAGCGAAGTGCTAAAATATGCTAAAAACGTGACAGCATCATGCTAACACATGCTAGCATCGCCTAGCGAAGTGCTAAAAAATGCTAAAAACTTGCTAGCATCTATCTGTCTATCTATCAATCTATCTATCTATCTATCTGAGGGTCAATATCTATCTATCTATCTATCTATTTGAGGGTCAATATCTATCTATCTACCTATCTATCTATCTATCTATCTATCTGAGGGTAAATATCTATCTCTCTCTCTATCTATCTATCTATCTGACTGTAAAGATCTATCTATCTATATCTATCTCTATATATCTAAGGGTAAATATCTATCTATCTGAGTGTCTATCTATCTATCTATCTGTCTATCTATCTATCTATCTATCTATCTATCTATCTATCTATCTATCTATCTATCTATCTATCTATCTATCTATCTATCTAGCAACTAAGTTAAACTTTTTTAACACTACACTGTAGAACTGGCTCATTAGAGTCATTCATTTGGGAATCAGACTAAACTGGTCACACTGTAAGTTTCACACTGTACATTCAAAAGAACCGGCTCATTAGAGTCATTAATTTGGGAATCAGACTACACTGGTCACACTGTATGTTTCACATTGTAGATTCAAAAGAACCGGCTCATTAGAGTCATTCATTTGTGAATCAGACTACACTGGTCACACTGTATGTTTCACACTGTAGATTCAAAAGAACCGGCTCATTAGAGTCATTCATTTGGGAATCAGACTACACTGGTCACACTGTATGTTTCACACTGTAGATTCAAAAGAACCGGCTCATTAGAGTCATTAATGTTGTAATCAGATTACACTCGTCACACTGTATGTTTCACACTGTAGATTCAAAAGAACTGGCTCATTAGAGTCATTAATGTTGTAATCAGATTACACTGGTCACACTGTATGTTTCACACTGTAGATTCAAAAGAACTGGCTCATTAGAGTCATTAATGTTGTAATCAGATTACACTGGTCACACTGTATGTTTCACACTGTAGATTCAAAAGAACTGGCTCATTAGAGTCATTAATTTGGGAATCAGACTACACTGGTCACACTGTATGTTTCACACTGTAGATTCAAAAGAACTGGCTCATTACAGTCATTAATGTTGTAATCAGACTACACTGGTCACACTATGTTTCACACTGTAGATTCAAAAGAACTGGCTCATTAGAGTCATTAATGTTGTAATCAGATTGCACTGGTCACACTGTATGTTTCACACTGTAGATTCAAAAGAACTGGCTCATTAGAGTCATTAATTTGAGAATCAGACTACACTAGTCACACTGTATGTTTCACACTGTAGATTCAAAAGAACCGGCTCATTAGAGTCATTAATGTTGCAATCAGACTACACTGGTCACACTGTATGTTTGAAGTTTAAGTGCTAAAACAAGATAAAAATGTGCTAGCATCATGTTAAAATCGCCTAGCGAAGTGCTAAAACGTGCTAGCATCACGTTAACACACGTTAGCATCGCCTAGTGAAGTGCTAAATCATGCTAAAAACGTGGTAGCATCACCTAGCGAAGTGCAAAAAAATGCTAAAAACGTGCTAGCATCATGCTAAAACATGCTAGCATCGCCTAGCGAAGTGCTAAAACATGCTAAAAACGTGCTAGCATAATGCTAACACATGATAGCATCTCCTAGCGAAGTGCTAAAACATGCTAAAAACGTGCTAGCATCATGCTAACACATGCTAGCATCGCCTAGCGAAGTGCTAAAACATGCTTAAAACGTGCTAGCATCATGCTAACACATGCAAGCATCGCCTAGTGAAGTGCTAAAACATGCTAACACATGCTAGCATCATGTTAACACATGCTAGCATCGCCTAGTGAAGTGCAAAAAAATGCTAAAAATGTGCTAGCATCATGCTAACACATGCTAGCATAGCCTAGCGAAGTGCTAAAAATGCTAAAAACGTGCTAGCATCATGATAACACATGCTAGCATCGCCTAGCGAAGTGCAAAAAAATGCTAAAAATGTGCTAGCATCATGCTAACACATGCTAGCATCGCCTAGCGAAGTGCTAAAAATGCTAAAAACGTGCTAGCATCATGATAACACATGCTAGCATCGCCTAGCGAAGTGCTAAAACATGCTAAAAACGTGCTAGCATCATGTTAACACATGCTAGCATTGCCTAGCTAAGTGCTAAAACGTGCTAAAAACGTGCTAGCATCATGCTAACACATGCTAGCATCGCCTAGCGAAGTCTAAAACATGCTAAAAATGTGCTAGCATCATGCTAACACATGCTAGCATCGCCTAGCGAAGTGCTAAAACATGCTTAAAACGTGCTAGCATCATGCTAACACATGCAAGCCTCGGCTAGTGAAGTGCTAAAACATGCTAACACATGCTAGCATCATGTTAACACATGCTAGCATCGCCTAGCGAAGTGCTAAAAATGCTAAAAATGTGCTGGCATCATGCTAACACATGCTAGCATTGCCTAGCAAAGTGCTAAATATGCTAAAAACGTGCTAGCATCATGCTAACACATGCTAGCATAGACTAGCGAAGTGCTAAAACATGCTAAAAACGTGCTAGCATCATGCTAACACATGCTAGCATCACCTAGTGAAGTGCTAAAAGATGCTAAAAACGTGCTAGCATCATGCTAACACATGGTAGCTTCGCCTAGCAAAGGGCTAAAACATGCTAAAAACGTGTCTATGTATCTATCTGAGTGTCTATCTCTATCTATCTATCTATCTATCTAGCAACTAAGTTAAACTTTAAACTACTTTAAACTACAAACTACTTTAAACTTTAAACTAGTTTAAACTACAAACTAATTTAAACTTTAAACTACTTTAAACTATAAACTACTTTAAACTAATTTAAACTTCAAACTACTTTAAACTTCTTCAAACTTTCTGGTCCAAACTTTCACAAGCCAACTTAAAGTTTGTCTCGACGAACTTTTTTTTCTAGTTATTATTGTTTTTTTGTTTGTTTTTTTTCTCTATTATTTTCTAAATGTATTTAGTTTTTGTCTATGGTCGTACTATGTCCTCCTTTCATTCTATTTTGTTGTATGAGTATTGCTTTATTCTTCTGATGGAAATGTGTGTGTGTTTAAATGTTCTGGAAAATCAATAAAAATGTTAATCATAAAAAAGTAACATACAGTAACATTTAAAAAAATGTGAATACTGTCAGGATTACAAGTTTTAATTTCTGACAAAAGAAATAGTGAATTTTCCTAACATAAAGTGATACAGATAGCTGTTTGTTTACAGTGAGATATGGTTTAGATGCGTGTTCTCTTCGAATTCTCTCTCATGACTTACTTGAGTCAGGAGCGTTTCCTACTGTTTCAAAATGTTTATTTTGGGATCTGATTATTGATGGCTAGAAAAAGTTGTTTTCAATGGCCTGCTTCTTTCTTGCTTATAAAATATGAACAATTAAGTCTTTGTTTTTACCCTTTTCATGTCTTATGGATGCTACAGTTTTTCTTTGCAAATAACACCTGTCTCACATCAGCACTCTGCTCTCGAGGCAAACATCTGCTCCATCGTGATGACAGATGAACATGCATTATTCGCTCTTTAAAAGAGAAAAGGAAACAGCATTAAAGTTCAGTGGAATTTATGCCTTCCAGCTGTGAAGATACTTTCATTATCCAATGTCCTGAGAATTTGAATGTAATAAGAGCCACACAGAAATCACATTAGCTAGGTTAGCTAAAATTAGTTCATGAAATGAGATAGCCTTAGTGCTCAAAGAAAACAGTGGCCCTTGTCATTTGGCAGGAGCAGGAATAGCTGCCAATACTGACACGATTTGTGCATCATTGCAGGTATAGCATAGAAATCGTGTAGGTTACGTATGTAACCTCCGTTCACTGATGGAGGGAACGAGACATTGTGTCGAAGAAGCAACACTAGGGGTCTCTCTTGAGCGCTGAACATGCCTCTGATCTGTGAAAAGGTCAATGAGAATTTGGCAGAGAGTATTTGCATACCCCGCCCCGGACATACGGGTATAAAGGCGGGGAAATACGTCTAGTTCATTCAGGATTTTTCTGAAGAGCCGGAAATGGTCCGGCCACAACAGTGGCTCGGCTCAGCGACGTGGCCGGGAGGACACAACCTCTTGTTCCATCCATGAGGGAACAGAGGTTACATACGTAACCTAGACGTTCCCCGTCTGTCGCTCACTTCGACATGTGTCGTTTACGTGTACTGCTGACACAGGAGCGGGTAGGTACTTGACATGCAAAAGCGACCAGCTTTATCAGACTGCACTTACCCTTCCCCAATGCCCCAAAAAAGTCGTTGGGAAAAGGTTGCCCGGGATGTGAGTGGCGTGCAGCGACTTGGTGAGTTATTTATGCTACTGCGGTGGTGTTGTCTGACCTGACCAAGACGTGTTTGTCCCGAACTAATGGGAGAAACTTCCGCAGGGCAAAGAATACAGTCAACAACTCTAGGCAATTGATGTGCCAGCGCAGCGGGGCCCCTTTCCAATGGCCCACGGCTGCGTGCCCCATTGCACACGGCGCCCAAACCCAATTTGGAGGTGTCAGTCTTGACCAGGACGCGTCGGGACACCTGCTGCAAGGGAACTCCTGCCCGCAGAAAGCAGAGGTCTGTCCAGGGTCTAAATGTTTGGCAGCAGGCAGGGGTGACCATCACAAGGTGCGTGCCGCGGCGCCATGCTCGTCTCGGGACTCGAGTCTGGAGCCAGTGCTGAAGTGGTCTCATATGCATCAACCCCAGCGACTGCCGTGGAGGATGCCATATGCCCCAGGAGCCTCTGGAATTTTTAAAGGGACCGCTATGCCCGGCCTGAAGGCGGCGAGGCATTCCAGCACTGACTGCGCATGCTCGTTGGTGAGGCGCGCTGACATTGAGACTGAGTCTAACGCCATGCCGAGAAAAGAGATGCTCTGAACCGGGGCGAGCTTGCTCTTTTCCCAGTTGACCTGATGCCACAAATGACTGAGGAGCCTGAGCACCTGGTCCCTGTGAACGCATAGTAACTCCCGGGAGTGGGCCAGGATGAGCCAGTTGTCGAGGTAGTTGAGTATGCGGATGTCGGCTTCTTGGAGCAGGGCAAGGACTGCCTCTGCGACTTTCTTAAAGACGCGAGGGGACAGGGACATGACAAAGGGGAGGACTCTGTACTGTTATGCCTGGCCGTCGAAGGCAGAACTGAGACGTGGAAGTACGCGTCCTTCAGGTCTACCACTGCGAACCAATCTAGATGCTGGACGCAAGTCAAGATGTGTTTTTGCTTGAGCATTTTGAACGGGAGTTTGTGTGGAGTTGAAAACTCGCAAGTCCAAGATTGGTCGTAAGCCGCCGCCATTCTTGGGAATGATGAAGTAAGGGCTGTAGAAACCCTTCTTCATCTCGGTTGGAGGGACAGGCTCTATCGCGTCTTTGAGTAAGAGGGTCGCGATTTCTGAGCGCAGGGATTTGGCATGTTCACCGTGTACTGCGGTAAAGCGGACGCCCCCGAAGGAGGGGGGTCCTGGCAAACTGAATTGCATACAGTTTGGAACCCTCGTGGGGCTGAGGGGGGGTCCGCGTCCAGCGTGCCGGGACTGTTGAGGTGTGGCGGCAGAGTGCCGTGAGAATGGCATTTGCAGGCCAGGTGACCCAGAGACAAAGGAAATAGCTCTTTTACTGTGAATGTGAAATGAAATGAATTCAACAAAAGATTCTCCTCCCAGCCCTCCACCGGAGGACGGAGTGGTCTGCTTACCAGCTCCGGAGCTAACATCGATGGTGTCGCCGAAGAGGCCAAACTGGGAGACAGGGGCGTTGAGGAAGCATGTCTTGTCCGTCTCACGCATCTCGACCAAGTTCAGCCACAGATGACGTTCCTGAACCACGAGTGTGGCCATCGTCTGCCCGAGTGACTGCGCTGTGGCCTTCGTGGCCCTGAGGGCGAGGTCGGTCACTGAGCACAGTTCCTGCAGCACGTCGGGATCAGGACTACCCACGTGCAGCTGTTTAAGTGCCTTGGCCTGGTGGACTTGCAGGAGGGCCATGGCATGTAGGGCAGAAGCAGCCTGTCCGGTGGTGCTGTAGGCTTTGGCGGTCAGTGATGACGTTGTCCTATAGGCCTTGGAGGGGAGCACAGGACGACCCCGCCAGGTGGTGGCATTCTCAGGGCATAGGTGGATCGCAACCGCCCTATCCACCTGGGGAATCGCCGTGTACCCATGGGCTGCTCCGCCGTCGAGGGTAGTGAGAGCGGATGAGCGCGTGGCTTTGTTACGAGTGGAGAGGGGTGCCCTCCATTAAGTCATCAGCTGCACCAGGGGAGTGGCATCCAAATTCCACTCTCCTGCTCTCAAGAGAGCAGCTCGGAAAATGCAAGTCCAAATCCCACTCTCCTGCTCTCAAGAGAGCAGCTCGGAAAATGGCAAAAAAAATACAAAGTTAGAAGTATTTTGTGGTGCATGGAAGGATAGTGTCTGTAGAATCGCCAATTCTCATTGTCCTTTTCTGAAAGATCTCCAAGTGTCACTACATCGACACAACATCTCATTCCCTCCATCAGGGAACGGAGATTACGACAGTAAACGAGAGGTTAATATGAGTGGATTGTCTGTCTCCACATGGAATGTGAATGGGTTGGGGCACCCCATAAAAAGAAGGAAGGTTATTTCTTTTCTTAAACGTAAGAAATATGATTTAGTGTTTCTTCAAGAAATGCATCCTTCCTCGCAGGAAGATTACCATTATCTGGAATGGTAAATGTCCTGGAATGCATTTTAACAAGTTACACAGGCCAATTGACAAAGGTGGTTTGGGTCTCCCCAAGATTTTGTTTTACTATTATGCTATACTATTATGCTACTATTATTATGCGCATTGGTCACTTCCACCTGTGAGAACTCCTCCCTGGCTCTTTATTGAACAGGAGGTCCTTGCCCCATTTTGCCATTGCAATGTCTTTCTTCCAAGCTCCACAGAGAAGTAAAGACACATCCCATTATTTCACACATACATTTAGTGTGGACAAAAGTTTACTGTGTTTTCAATTCAGACATTTACCTGAACGTTGCCGCAAGTATTTGGTGAAACCCTAAATTGTACATTAACAAGCCCCCTTTCTGCTGTAGAGAATGGATTGAGAAGGGTTGCTACGCTGGGTGACCTGTATGAAAATGAAGCGTTGAGATCTATTGAAAATATTATACAGTGATTTGGGATTCCCAGATCGCAATTCTTCAGGTACTTACAGCTGCGCCATCTACCAATCCAAATCTTCATAATTAATTATAACGAGTTATGAATTAACATGACCTGGGCCTTATTCTTATTTCCTTGGTGAATTTGGAAATTTTTTATCAGATCTTGTAGTGACTGTAGATACAGCTTTAATTGTTGGAGACTTCAACATTCACATAGATAATGAAAATGATACTGAAACAGTTAAAGGATGGGCAAGGAGGAGGCGAGAACCTCCACAGATACATTGGGATTAGCATTTATCGATATTCTCAACTCTCTTGGAGTCAGACAGAATGTAACAGGACCAACTCATCGCCATAATCATACGCTAGATTTAATTCTGTCATATGGAGTTGATGTTGATAATATAGAAATTCTGCAGCAGAGCGATGACATCACGGATCATTACCTCGTCTCTTGTATGCTGCAATCAGCTAATGTTACTCAATCTACACCATGCAATTGTTCAGGTAGAACTATTCTTTCCACCACTAAAGATAGCTTCACTAATAATCTTCCAGATCTATCTCATACACTCAATAAACCCCAAAGCCCAGAAGACCTTGATAACAAAAAATATAAATGCAGTCTTCTCTAGCACTTTTGATATTGTCACCCCACTTTGATTAAAGAAATAAGCTCTGCACCATGGTACAATGATCATACTCATGCTCTCAAAAGAGCAGCTCGGAAAATGGAGCGCATGTGGAAAAATACCAAATTAGAAGTATTTGTGGTGCATGGAAGGATAGTGTCTGTATCTACAAACACGCACTCAAAGCTGCCAGGTCAGCATATTTGAGTAAACTCATAGAAAATAACCACAACAATCCTAGATGTTTATTCAGTACTGTGGCTAAATTGGTTAGGAATAAAGCCTCAACCGAACCAGATATTACGTCACAGCTCAAGAGTAATGACTTCATGAATTTCTTTACAAATAAAATTGAAATAATCAGAAATAAAATTGGAATTATGCAATCATCTGTCATAGCACCTCAGAAAACAGTGTCTAATAATTTTCCTCACATGCAACTTCAATCCTTCTCTGTCATAAGTCATGAAGAGCTAACAAAACAAAACATCAACAGCCACAACATGTTTGTTAGCTCTTAAAAGAGCTATCTCCTGTAATATCAGAACCTCTTCTTAATATTATTAACTCCTCGATATACTTTGAACATGTCCCAAGAAACTTTAAAATGGCAATTATCAAACTGCTAATTAAGAAGCCACAACTTGATCCTGGAGAACTTGCTAATTATAGACCGATTTCAAATCTCCCGTTTATCTCAAAAATACTAGAAAAGGTAGTATCCTCCCAAATATGTTCATTTCTACAGAGAAATAGTATATATGAAGAATTTCAATTAGGATTTAGGCCTCATCACAGTACAGAGACTGCACTTATCAGAGTTACAAATGAATCTGATCGCGGCTGCATTTCTCTTCTAGTGATTTTAGATCTTAGTGCTGCATTCGACACGATAGATCACGACATTCTCTTGAATAGGCTGGAGAATTATGTTGGAATTTGTGGAGTGGCATTAGCATGGTTTAGGTCATATTTAGCAGACCGCTACCACTTTGTCTATGTAAATGAGGAATTGTCAAACCAAACAAAAATAAAATATGGAGTGCCTAAGAGATCGTTTACAGACATGTCCGTCGTGTGTGTTTATGTTGTCTTTTAAGTTTATCATTAAAACTATTATTGATAGTTTCAAGCCGGTTCTCGCCTCCTCCTTTCCATTGATCTCTTTACACCCTACAATAGAAATTGTGAGCTGATACAATGAAACGTTGTATTGTGTTTTTAAAGGTGAAGAATTTTATTCAGACAAATAATCTAGTTATTTGTCATTTATATAATTATAACAGTTGTCAAATGCAACTGCTTCCATTATAAATTTCCTTACATAGTAATGTAGAAATAGGACCATTTAATTTCATTCCTAGCTCACACATACTGTTTCCATTACAAATAATGGTAATGTACACAACACTTTAACCCGTGCAGTGAACATTTATCATACCAAATTCGCTACATATATTGGTGTGAGAATTTGGGCACTTTAACTGATTACTGTTTATTTGTGCATTTTGGAACACGCAGACGTTCGTATACATCAATGAAACAGTTTTCATTAGTGTTGACCAAGATCACAAATCACTGGTGTTTGTTGCTATGGTGACGAATGTTCACAGGATGTCCTAAAGAGACCCTTCCAGGGCAATTTACCACGCATGTGCAAACTGCCGACAACATATTGAAAACACAGTACAGCTAAGCTAATAGCATAACACAACACCTCTAAACTAACCAGTTAGCAAACTTTCATTGAAACCCCTAAATATGCTACATGAAATTATTAGCTTAAACAACTTATATGACACTTATATCAATGGAGTTGGAAGGCCTGTTAATATATCCAAATATTAGGCTTAATATTTAGTCATAAAAGTTTATTTCATTAATTTAGAATGTTACATAATTATTTTTCAAAAGTAAATGAAGGGACAATTTGCACTAAATGACAAAAGTACTACACTAGGTTTTACATTCACTGATTCAAAAACTTAATGTAAGAAAATAAATAAATGTGTGATATATTTTATGAAATAGAAAAATTACTATACTGTGTGCATTCAGTTTCCAGCAAAAGAAACAAACTTTTGGCAACATTAGAGACCCTTCCCCTTCTGTCACTCACTCGACGTTGTGTCGATTGTAATGACACAAGGGGTCTCTTCTGAGAGCCTCACGTACATCTGAACTTGAGAAAAGGCCAATGTCAAATTGGCAGACAGAATTTGCATGTCCCGCCCCTGGACATATAGGTATAAATGAGAGCGGGCAAGTGTCTGTCAGACAGATTTTTTCTTCGGAGTCGAGCGATTGTGTGATAAGCAAGCTTCATGACTGCTTCACCCACCTCTGCAAGAAAGCTTCTGTTGAATCTGACAGCGCATTCCAGCGGCTTTCTCCTCTCTGCATGCGGTGCAGGCTCTGCACCTTGGCGCTTCAACAGTGCTTCTCCTCTAAAAGAGTTTATTTCTGGTAAAAGAGCAACATACACAAGCGAGCGTTGAATGTCCTTTTCAGGACCCCTCTTTTTAAAGATGTCCTTCCGCCGCTGTGTAGTTCCTTGATGTGGTCGGAATCTCTCCAGATCCGACGGTCATAGAAGCTGCCTTGTGTGCCTGGGTAGCGATCACACTGAGGCAGCATTTGTGGATGGTTCATGTTCTTACAGCGAGGACATGACCATGGAAACGTTGCGGTCGCGGCTTTCGTTTCTCAAATCGAACGCCACTCCAGCCGCCCCCCCGCATCGTTCCTATTTGCCATGGGATTGAGGACGACCCGGCTGCCGATGGAGGCGATTTGGGGATGGCAGCGTGCTCGGTTTCGCCGGGCACAGCCCCATGAACCACCCATCCCCTGGCATGCTTGTTTGCTTCCGTCTGCACTCGGGATGATGGCGGCTCACTTCACGGCCAGTTTGCCTCATCCCTGGAGCCAGGTTTGGATGACGACATCGCCGGTGCATCGGAGAGCATTCGGGCGTCTGACGCTGAAGACCCGACCGGACTCCCATCCTCAGGCCAGCCCGCCCAGTCAGAGTCTGAAGTGCAGATGGCCGACATGCTTTCCTGGGCCACTGTGAGCGTTGGGCTGGACTGGAACCCTCCGTCCTTCCCCCAACCCTTGCAGCTTGACGATTGGTACCTCAGCTCCGGGCACCGCTATCAGCCAATTTCTGGGCCATTCGACTCGGCAACGTGATTCAAATGCCAATGCATGGTGAAAATGCCAGCACTTTACGAGCAGAGATTGCCACTCTGCTACTCAAGGACGTGATAGAGCCTGTCCCTCCAGCCGAGATGAAGAAAGGTGTCTACAGCCCTTACTTCATCGTACCCATAAAAGGTGGTCGGTTGCGGCCAATCTTGGACTTGCGAGTTCTCAACCAGACTTCAAAATGCTCATTGGTACAAGGTCCTCCCCTTCGGCCTGTCCCCTCGCATCTTCACCAAGGTCGCAGAGGCAGCCCTTGCCCCGCTACGGGAAGTGGGCATCCGTGTACTCAATTACCTTGATGATTGGCTCTTCCTAGCACACTCTCGAGAGTTACTATGCGCCCACAGGGACCAAGGGTTTCAGGTCAACTGGTAAAAAGCAAGCTCTCTCTGGTTCAGAACATCTTTTTTCTTGGTTTAGAGTTAGACACCACTGAGCACGCGCAGTCAGTGCTCAAGTGTCTTGCTCGCATCAAGCCAGGCACAGCGGTTCCTCTCATCGCAACACAATGGCGGTCACGCTGTCGTGACAGGTCTTGCTCAGCGGAGAGTGGAAGCTCCACCCCCAGGTGGTCCAGCTGATCTGGGACTGCTTCGGCAAGGCACAGATAAATCTCTTTGCCTCCAAAGACAACTCCCACCGCCTGCTCTGGTACTCCCTAACGGAGGCCCCTCTCAGCACAGACGCGCTGGCACACAGCTGGCCCCAGGGGCTGCGCAAGTACGCATTTCCCCCAGTGAGCCTTCTTGCACTGGTGCTGTACATGCTCAGGGAGGACAAGGAACAGGTCACCTTAGTGGCTCCTTATTGGCCCACCTGGACCTGGTTCTCGGATTTCATGTTCCTCGCGACAGCACCTCCCTGGCAAATTCCCATGAGGAAGAACCTTCTCAGGGACGGGGAACCCTCTGGTACCCACGCCCAGACCTCTGGAACCTCAATATCTGGCCCCTGGATGGGACGAGGAGGACTTAAGCGGTCTACCACCTGCAGTCGCAGAATGATCAACCAAGCCAGAGCTCCCTCTACCAGGCAGCTTTACGCCCTCAAGTGGCGTCTGTTTGTGAATTGGTGTTCTTCCAGATCTGAAGACCTGCAGAGATGCAGTAGACAGCAAGTCCCTTGGTAAGCATGACTTGATCATCAGGTTCCTAAGAGGTGCCCGGAGGTTAAATCCTTCCCGGCCAAGCCTGTTCCCCTCCTGGGATCTCTCAGTGGTCCTCCCGGGCCTTCAGAGATCCCCCTTTGAGCCGCTAGAATCAGTTGGACTCAGGACCCTCTCTCTAAAGACTGCCCTGCTGATCGCGCTCGCCTCCATCAGGAGGGTTGGGGACCTGCAAGCATTCTCTGTCAGCGACACTTGCCTGGAGTTCGGTTCGGCAGACACACATGTGATCCTAAGACAGCGACCGGGCTACGTGCCCAAGGTTCCTACCACACCCTTCAGAGACCAGGTAGTGAACCTGCAAGCGCTGCCCTGGGAGGAGGCAGACCCAGCCCCTTCGTTGCTGTGTCCGGTATGTGCTTTGCGTACCTACTTGGACCGCACACAGAGCTTTAGACGTTCTGAGCAGCTTTTTGTCTGCTTTGGTGGACAGCGGAAAGGGAACGCTGTCTCCAAACAGAGGCTGTCCCACTGGGTGGTGGACGCCATTTCAGTGGCCTATCACACACAGGCCGTGCCCCCCCCTTGCGGGTCCGAGCACACTCAACAAGGAGTGTTGCGTCCTCGTGGGCACTGGCCAGAGGCACCTCCCTGGCAGATATATGTAGAGCAGCGGGTTCAGCAACACCTAATACTTTTGCAAGATTTTACAATCTCAGGGTTGAGTCAGTATCGTCCCGTGTTTTCTCAGGTCCGAGCCGGTAAAACTCAGTAACACGTCAGCGTCTGGCCAGGTGGATTGCGTACTGCGTCTGCCGGAACCAGAAACCAGAAACATTGATCATGATTTATAACTCTGCAATAAATTTAATGGCATCTATGCTTATATTATTTTATATGTTTCCCTGCCTCAACCTCGGGGACTCCTATCCTGAGGTCACCAGAACCGGCTGGATCCAGCATCATTCATGCTTCGTGTTGGACTCCACTGCTACGTGTCGCTGAATGGTGATGACTAAATGCAGCCGGTGCCAGCCAAACATCACTTCCATCTATTATGATGGACTTCAGAGGATGAACTGATGCCAACTCCAACCACAAGACATGGGATACTTCATATGCCATTTTCTGAACCTTGGATTTATGATGGACCACACCGAACCTCACAGAAATTACCGGCCAGGTTGAACTGCATTTCACATCCCTGAACTCTGCCTACATCACCTCAGTCAATTGATGGACTACGATCTTGAAATGGAATGCATGGACTAACAATTGCCAACAAAAGCCTTCATCAGATAATTAACAAGGACAATTGCATCTATGTGAACTTCTGCAGTTAATCCAGGATGGACTTCTAAGACATTAGTCATTAATCTTATAGTTCATACAAAATCGATGCTTAAACACTGACCCTTAACATTTAGTTTAATCATTTTAAACCATGACTTTAACTATACATAAGTAATATTGTCATTATATTCATTATATTAGTCAGAGGGGAACTGGCCTCCACTGTGAGTCTGGTTTCTCCTAAGGTTATTTTTCTCCATTAATCAACATCTTATGTGTTAGGAGTTTGTGTTTTCTTGCCACAGCTTTCTCACTGGGGTTATTAATACATTTATTATTTAATTACTTATTTTTAAACACGATTAACAATCGTATTTTATCTAATTACACAATGATGACTCATCAGCATTATAGTTTTATCGTCTGTTAATGCCTGATCTTCTGTAAAGCTTCTTTGAAATGATGTGTGTTGTGAAAGGCACTATACAAATAAAATTGACTTGACTTGAACGCGTCCTGCAGCTGGTTCACCAGTGAGATCAGGTCCTCCATGCCCCGGTTCCCCATAATGATGATGATGATGCGGTGATGATGATGCGGCAGTGTCTGGACTACAGAAGGGGAGGATGCATACAGCTACACACTGCATGGCAGGATGATGTTAAATTACAAGTCCTGCTCATTACTTCTATTAGTACTCATTGTTGCTGTACATAATGGTGGTGAAAAGCCTAAAGGATGTGTTTTAATCAGATGGATTTATGATGGAGGATATCAAGATGTATTCATACGGTATAATATAATGGCCATGGATGCATTTATAAGGGATTGTATAAGGAACATCACTGCATTTATACGGGATGAAATATGGGATGTAGACATCTCCATTCACTGACATTATTCTCAGAGGGAAACACTTACCATTCTCCTACTCCACCTGAGCATTCTTTAATCAGCGACAGCCTTAAATCTCAATGCCTAATCCAGTTATTGATGTGGAACACAAGCCGTGCACGACAGATTTGTTATTGTCGGCACATCTGTATGTCATGCTATTTCAGCCAAGAGTTTCTCAATAATAGGTGCGACCAATAAATTATGGTCTGGCGGCGGGTTTATCAATCCTCCTATGGCGAAAACTTAGCTCATGAATGTTCATTAAAAAGACTCCTGGAGCATCCAGTAGGATATCTGATTAATATTCATGACTCAAGCCGTAACTCTAGGAGGATTCACCAATTGGCCAGCAGGCTAACATCCATTAACCAACAACTTGTTTTTCAACCAATAGGTTAGGGCTACTGGGCGAACGTCCAGTTACGAAATGAATATTCATGAGAACAGCATATCTCAGAGCAGGGTTTCCGTCTGTCATCTCTCAGCGGAGAAACACTTATAGCTGAAACCACACCATGTACATGAAGAGCATCTAATTTTCTTATATTCACTTTTATAGATATTATTTTACTCACTATTAAGCGGTTGAAAATCTTTTGTCTGTAAATCAGTTCTCTTACGACTCAGTCCACTTGACATTGTTGTTTTTTAACACATATGGGGAGTGCCTTCAAGTCAAGTGTCAAGTCAAGTCAAGTGGTTTTTATTGTCGTTTCAACCATATACAGTTAGTACAGTACACAGCAAAACGAGACAACGTTCCTCCAGGACCATGGTGCTACATAAAAACAACAAAGGACCAACATAGGACCACATGAGACAACACAACGAAATAAAATACCTATATAAACTACCTATATATACCTATATAAAGTGCACGTGCAAACATGTGCAAAAAGTACAGGACAGTACAACAAATTACTGACAATGAACAGGACAATAGACAGTGCAGCGCCGACCAGTACTCAGTAGTGCAAAAAGATGACAGTTTCTAAAAATGTAAACATAACATACTATGAGATAATGTTCTATGCACATAGCAGTTATTGAGGTAGCAGACAGTTATAAAGTGACAGTTATTAAAGTGCAACTCAGGACACGTGTGTGTCAAACCAGTCTCTGAGTATTGAGAAGTCTGATGGCATGGGGGAAGAAGCTGTTACACAGTCTGGCTGTGAGGGCCCGAATGTTTCGGTACCTCTTGCCAGACGGGAGGAGGGTAAAGAGTTTGTGTGAGGGGTGTGTGGGGTCGTCCACAATGCTGGTTGCTTTGCGGATACAGTGTTTTTTGTAAATGTCTTTGATGGAGGGAAGAGAGACCCCAATGATCTTCTCAGCTGTCCTCACTATCCTCTGCAGGGCTTTGCGGTCCGAAACGGTGCAAGTCCCAAACCAGGCAGTGATGCAGCTGCTCAGGATGCTCTCAATAGTCCCTCTATAGAATGTAGTGAGGATGGGGGTTGGGAGATGTGCTTTCCTCAGCCTTCGAAGAAAGTAGAGACGCTGCTGGGCTTTCTTGGTGATAGAGCTGGTGTTGAGGGACCAGGTGAGGTTCTCCGCCAGGTGAACACCAAGGAATTTGGTGCTCTTGACTGAACTCCACAGAGGAGCCGTCGATGTTCAGCGGAGTGTGTTCACCTTGTGCTCTCCTAAAGTCAACAACCATCTCTTTTGTTTTGTCGACATTCAGGGACAGGTTGGTGGCTCTACACCAGTTCGTCAGCCGCTGCACCTCCTCTCTGTATGCTGACTCGTTGTTCTTGCTGATGAGACCCACCACGGTCGTGTCATCGGCGAACTTGATGATGTGATTCGAGCTGTGCATTGCTGCACAGTCGTGAGTCAGCAGAGTGAACAGCAGTGGACTGAGCACACAGCCCTGGGGGCCCCAGTGCTCAGTGTGGTGGTGGTGGAGATGCTGTTCCCGATCCGGACTGACTGAGGTCTCCCAGTCAGGAAGTCCAGGATCCAGTTGCAGAGGGAGGTGTCCAGGCCCAGCAGGTTCAGCTTTCCAATCAGGTGCTGGGGAATGATTGTGTTGAATGCTGAGCTGAAATCTATGAACAGCATTCGAACGTATGAGTCCTTATTGTCTAGGTGGGTGAGGGCCAGATGGAGGGTTGTGGTGATGGCATCGTCCGTTGAACGGTTTGAACGATCACGCAAACTGCAGTGGGTCTAGTGAGGGGGCAGCTGGGTCTTAATCTGCCTCATGACGAGCCTCTCGAAGCACTTCATGATGATGGGTGTAAGTGCGACAGGACGGTAGTCATTGAGGCAGGACACTGAAGACTTCTTTGGCATGGGGATGATGGTGGTCGCCTTGAAGCACGTTGGAACAACGGCGCTGCTCAGAGAGATGTTGAAGATGTCGGTAAGAACATCTGCTAGCTGGTCTGCACATCCTCTGAGCACTCTGCCAGGAATGTTGTCTGGTCCAGCAGCCTTCCGTGGGTTGACTCTACGTAGAGTTTTCCTCACATCTGCCGTGGTAAGACAGAGCACCTGGTCGTTGGGAGGAGGGGTGGACTTTCTCGCCATCACGTCGTTCTGCACTTCAAACCGAGCGTAGAAGTCGTTCAGCGCATCTGGAAGGGAGGCATCTTTGTCACAGGCAACTGATGTTGTCCTGTAGTTGGTGATGGCCTGGATGCCCTGCCACATGCGCGCGTGTCACCGCTGTCCTGGAAGTGACTGTGGATTCTCTGGGCGTAGCGCGCTTTGCCTCTCTGATTGCCCGTGACAGTTTGGCCCTAGCTGTTCTTAGGGCTGCCTTATCGCCTGCTCTGAAGGCGGAGTCTCGGGACCTCAGCAGCGTGCGCACCTCCGCAGTCATCCACGGCTTCTGGTTGGAGCGTGTGGTGATGGTCTTGGAGAAAGTGACATCATCAATGCACTTGCTGATGTAGCTGGTCACTGATGCTGTGTATTCCTCCAAGTTGGTAGAATCGCCATATGTTGCAGCCTCCCTGAACATGTGCCAGTCAGTACACTCAAAACAGTCCTGAAGAGCAGAGATGGCTCCTGCTGGCCAGGTTTTCACCTGCTTCTGAAGCGGTTTTGTGCGTCTGACGAGCGGTCTGTATGCTGGAATTAACATAACAGAGATGTGGTCTGAGTAGCCGAGGTGGGGGCTGGGCTCCGCCCGTACGCGTCTGGGATGTTTGTGTAAACAAGATCAAGCGCTCGCCCCTCTCTTTGCAAAGTCCACATACTGATGGAATTTAGGGAGCACTGTCTTGAGATTTGCATGGTTGAAATCTCCGGCGACAATAAACAGTCCGTCGGGGTGAGCGTTCTGCAGTTCGCTCATAGCCCCATACAGTTCACAGAGCGCTTCCTTAGCGTTAGCTTGGGGAATGTAAACTCCGGTTATGCAAACAGTGGTGAATTCCGTGGTAGATAAAAAGGTCTGCATCTAACAGTCACAAGCTCCAACAGCGATGAACAGTAACTAGAGACTAGCATAGAGTTCTTGCACCATTCCGTGTTGATGTAAACACACAAGCCACTACCGCGAGTCTTACCGCAGAGAGCTGTATTTCTGTCGGCACGAAACGAGGCGAGCCCGTCTAGCTGAATGGCGGCATCCGGAACTCTGTCGCTGAGCCACGTCTCCGTGAAAACAAAGACGCAGCAGTCTCTAAACTCACGCTGCGTAGCCTGCTGGAGTCGGATATAGTCCAGTTTATTGTCCAGGGAGCAAACATTTGAGAGCAGGATAGACGGGAGAGCCGGCCGGCTAGGGTTTGTTTTTAGCCTAGCATGGACCCCCGCCCTCTTTCCGCTTCCGCTTTCTCGCACACCGCTTACGACGTCCTCTCCCCCGGCCACCGGCATCAGGCGACGCCGAGGGCTGGAGGCCTGGTCTCCGCAGCAAGCCGAGTACGCGTAGCGCCTCCTGCAGGTCATTCCTTCAAGACAGCGATCATCTCTTGTCTCGAAGCCCACTACCCTTCACCATCGATACACATGAGTCAGTGGACGGAATCTTCACGACAGCGAGAAGACTCTCCACTCCCCTGTACTGCTCCCGCAAACATCTCTCCACCTCGCCGTTTGACGCTTCGCTAGTAAACAGAACTCAGCATCCTGATTCTCTGCAGCGCGTCGGCTGGTGTAGAGTATCCTTTAAAAAGCAGTTGTATTCCTGTGATATTCATATAAATTATATATATATATATATATATATATATATATATATATATATATATATATATATATATATATATATATGTATATATAAGCATGAGAGCTGCGTTTTCTGTCTGGGCCGCGCCCACACAAAGTCAGCTTTCATGGAGCTCTCATTAATTGCCCTCGTTCTGAGGGATGATTCAGCCTCTCGCGCCCTTCCACCCGCCTCTTCTGTGATACCCAAGGGTTCACACGAGGAGGCACGGCAGGGCCGCGAGGTCGAGCAGGATGAATTTGAGGTGGATTTCATCCTGGCACACGCCCCACGAGCTCCTCAATCTCAACGAAGCACATGTTTCCCAGTACGCTATGTGTGAGACGAGCTCCGACAATCTGAAGGAGCTTGCGGCCTTGTCTTGTTTGGCGGATCTGACGCTGGGGATGATGCCGATGTCATGTCTCTCGCCATATCAGGGTCAGTGGAGGATGCGGCCGCCCCTCCCCCCAACGAGGACGAGGAACGTGCATGTGACACTGACAGGGAGTTGCTCCGCGTCCTTAAAAGGGCGGTCGAAGAGCTTCACCCAGACTGGTCAGTCTCGCCTCGATGAATGGATCCAGCATTCCGGACGGCGTCAAACGGCATCATCCTGCACAATTCTTCCCTGAAGTTCATAACGAACTATTCAAGTCCTGTTCGCTCAGACAACATGACAGTTGTGGCATATATAAACCACCAAGTCAGAATTCAGGAGACTTCACCCTCAAACTGTATTGAGGATTTGGGAAATATCTGGCAAAGCAGAAATCGATCTATTTGTCTCAGTGAAGAATACCCACTGTCAACTCTGGTACTCGAAGTTCCAAGTTGTCAGGCAGAAAGTGGTGACCACAGATGTAGTGAGTTGTCATGTCCTGGTTTGCTCAGTCAACATGACAGTTGTGGCATATATAAACAGCCAAGGCAGAATTCATTCACCGCCACTGTCGAAAAACCTCCTCCTATGGAGTGAGCATCATCTCTCCCTGAGAACGACATATGTCCCAAGCCACCTGAATTATGGCGTGGCCCTACTCTTATGCAAAGGGGTAATACCGGGCAAATGGAGACTTTATCCTCAATTGAGGATTTGGGAAATATTCATCAAAGCAGAAATCAGTATATTTGCCTCAGTTGAGAATGCCCACTGTCCCCTCTGTTATTAGTCCCACGCCCGGCTGGAAAGGGACGCAATGACACATAAATGGCCAGCGAAATGCAATTATGCATTTCCTCCGGTATGCCTGATCCACTCTGTCATATGCAAAGTCAGAGAGGGCAAGGAAATGGTGCTATTAGTTGCACTGAAATGGCCAACCAGCCATGGTTTCCAGAAATGATGGAGATGCTGTACAGCTCACCATGGGAAATACCACTGAGGATGGATCTCCTCTCTCAGGTGCAAGGCACAATCTGGCATCGCCAGCCCCAGCTGTGGAACCTGCATGTGTACCCCTGAACGGAGTGCACTACTGATGAGTTCAGTCATGAACACCATTTTACAAGTCAGAGCACCGTCCACAAGATGCCTCTACACACTAAAATGGAAGGTGTTCACTGTATGGTGTCTCTCACACATCAAGGACCCAGTAAACTGCCCCATACATGAAATTCTAATATTTCTTCAAGCAATTAGATGCAGGACTCACCTGGTCAATCCTCAAAGTGTTTGTGGCAAATACCTGCATTTCACGCAGATGAAACCGGCGCCTCTATAGGCAAGCATGATTTAATCATAGGAGCAAGACGATTAAACACACGTCGGCTGGTTACAGTCCGAACTTGGGACATAACTTTAGTCCTAAAAGCTAAAGTTGGCTCTGGCCTCAGTAAAAAGGATAGGTGACATGCATGCATTATCAGTCAACAATTCATGTCAAGCCCTGGTCTTTCAAGAGCCACTGTCGAACCCAGAAAAGGCTATGTAACCAAGGTCCTGACCACACCCTTCAAAGGGAAGGTGGTTCACTTTCAGACCCTCTTAATTAATTGCATTTAATCGCATATACAAATATTTGCTGAGAAAGCCCCCATATAACAATAATTCAATATATAATGATGACATAATTATACATAGTTATCTTTAAATATTAAAAAAATTATATATACAGTATATATATATATATATATATATATATATATATATATATATATATATATATATATATAAAATAAAAGATATTCAGATAATTCAAATGCATTACATTCTTGTGGCAGAAGAGTTAATCATTGATAAGACAATACAAAAAACGGCTTTTGAATACAATGTATTGTTTACTACCATATTATTGATCATAAGCCAATCATTGGCATACTGTACACAGCAATCCATTTCACAAGTAAATTTGTCAATCAGTTGGAGATTTATTATGAGGGCTTGTTTAAGCACCCGTCAATTTCAACAAGTGTCAGACATGCTTGTGTCGCGTCTCGGTGTGTTGCGTCATAAACATAAAATGCTTAGGTCACTGTGTCAAGTTAAATATAGTTTAATACTCAATCTTTAAACACATCTTGAGATCCCTTAGTTTGGATTTGCACTCCTTCAAGTGTTTTAAATGCAAGAACGTAATGCATGTTTGTGTTGTGCTGCTGGATGGTTGTTTTCTAAACTGCGCGTTGCTCATACAGATGAAATTTCACTTACTGCCCTCTGGAGTAAACAGGTGGTACTACAAGCTTGCATTTCTCAGGAATCTTCCTTATTACGGTCCGGGGGTGCATTGCGATTCATTGCGTAAATGTTTTTAACGTGTTATTTTTTTGTCAAATTAATCGCACTGAATTAACGCGATAAAAACATGTGTGGCACAAACACGGCCACACCCGGATGGTTTCGACGGACTGCTGGGACGATGTACCTCCTCCCCCCTCCCCGACCGATCCTCTGGTGGGTATCAGGAGCCAGGTAAGTGCTTCGATGTCCCTTGACACAGCACGGCCACAGGGCTCAAGACCCCATTCAGGGATCAGGTGGTGAACCTGCAAGCGCTGCCCCAGGAGGAGGCAGACCCAGCCTTGATGTTGTTGTGTCCGGTGCGCAGTTTATACATCTATTTGGATGCTTTAGAGTCTCTGAGTAGGTCTTTGGCTAGGCAACACCCAACACCTTTGTGAGATTCTACAATCTCTGGGTTGAGCCAGTTTCGTCCCGTGTCTTAGCAGGAATGACAGGTAAGTCTGGGACAGTTGGGCGGGTGTATTGCTTGCGCATATCGCCTTTTACCTCCACTGAGCTGAAGATGTGTGCTGTTGACTCCCAATAGTGTTCACAAAATGTGTTCCCTGGTTGACTTCCTCCTAGCCCTGTGGCAGACTATTTTGCATAGAAACCCACTGCTGGCTCAGTGCGCGTGCTAACTAAACCCTGTACTGGGGTAGGAAAGCGGTAAGGGCGCTCACATCAAGTGCTGAAAACTGTCACACTGGTGCCAGTGTGACAGTTTTCCCAAGAAGGACACGTGAAGCAGGGCACTTGACGTTCCAGGTAAGGCTTTTAATGGCCACAGCAATGTTTACAATCAATTTTCTAAAGTTTCTCAATTCTTGGTCTTCTATGCACCAACACTAGACTGACGTGTGTCTGTCACTCACTCTCTCTGCTGCCTTTTTATGCCGCTCTCCCCACGCTTACTGAAATTAGACACAGGTGTTAGACATTAGCTCAGGTGTAAGCGCCCTTACCGCTTTTCTCTCCCGGACGGGCGCTTGACCACGCCCCCGCTACCAGACACGGCTTGTAACAAAAAATAGAAAATTAGCAGTAAACAGTAGCCTAGCAAGAAAGTCATTGGTCACTATCTTCCTACTCTTGTGCACATGAAACCACTGAAGTCATCTCCTTCGGTGTCGGAGTTGAATAGCCTCAGCTTTAGTTGTCTTTTCATCACGCTGCTGTTTCCAACGTCTCCCGTGCAGCAGCTCTATTTCCTTTTCCAACAGCCAGATCAATCGCCTTCAACTTGAAAGCTGCATCATATGCATTTCTCCATGTCTTGAGGGTGACAAAATGACTACCGTAATCAGAATGATGGGAAGTTTGAGCGCGTTCGATTTAATCTAAACAGTAAACAAAAAAGTTGTTTGACCTTAACCCGTTCGGCAATTTCATTGGTCTAATTAAAGCTTCATGCCGCCAAAAAACTGAGCACGTCACATAAAGTTTTTTTTTTTTTTTTTTAAATAAAATTTGAAAGCGGGAAAAATCCATATATTAGCCGCGTCGTTGTTTAAGCCGCGAGGTTCAAAGCATGGGAAAAAAGTTGCTTATAGTCCGGAAATTACGGTAGTCTGCCTGCCTCGCACCACCAGTTCACGAACACAGTTCAGCTAGTTGTGCCATTTTTGTAGGAGACCCCTAGTGTCACTTTATCAACACAACGTCGAATGAGAGACAGATGTATCGTTCCCTCCATCAGGGAACGGAGGTTACGGAAGTAACCAGGACTCTTTCAGTTACAGATATCATTGTAGAAATTCACTATTTACAATCAGTCATTATCAATTTAATCAAAAAGTGAAAGTGTCCAATAGCAAGACAGTTACTGAGATTAAAATGTCAGCCCCCATGTGCGGACTGTCACCATGTAGAATAAAACAGCATTTATAAGGTTACTGATATAACTAGTGTCCTCATCTCATGTGAGTGTTCATGACTGCATAGATAGGTTTCAAAATTACAATTTATTTATTTAGAGAAAAACTTTTTTAATTGGGAAAAAATTACTGAGTGCACCTTTAATTGCATGTTAGCAAATCCAAGACTTATCCAACTTTTTTATAAAAATTGAGAAATGTCCAAACCATCACACGCAATATGAACTATGTATTGAAGGTTGATCAAGGCCATGAGGAGATCTTTATTCCAGGACATGTGCTGATTGTTTTAACAGAGAGGGAATATAATTTGAAGTTGTTGAAGATCCTGAGGCTGCCAGTGAGATCTTGAGGTGTCAGCAGCACTGGTGACCTGAAGGAGGTTTGTTCTTTATCCACATTTTCTCTAAAGAAATGGAGTGAATGTGGCGTAGTGGACTAAAGCACATAACTGTTAATCAGAAGGTCACTGGTTTGATCCCCACGGCCACCACCACTGTGTCCTTGAGCAAGGCACTTAACTCCAGGTTGCTCAAGGGGGATTGTCCCTGTAATAATTGCACTGTAAGTCGCATTGGATAAAAGCGTCTGCCATTATGCATAAATGTAATGTTAATCAAAGCACATAACATTCTGTAACTTTCTGTCCCATTAGCAGTGCTGCCCTTTCTTGTGCTCTGTTTTGGCTTTAAAGGCATTAAGATCTTGCAAAAATCCCTGATTGCTGATGTCGACCGATCAGGATTTGAGCTGGTGAATTCTCATGAGCTAAAGGTGTGGCCCCAACCTACCACTGCCACTAAATGTGTTGGACTAAAATGTAAAAGTGATTGGATTTTATGACATTAAAAGCTGTAGAAAGAATGTAGCACACATTCTGAAAAGACACTCTTTGGTACTGATGCTTTATTTTTGTAACTATTATTATTAGTAGAAAACTTGTGTTTTCCCATTTTTTTGGAGTTGGTCAAAAATGTATCCTAGGCTAGTTATCATTTTCCTCTCAAACTCTCTTCTCCGCCTCTCTTTTAGCCATCTCCACCGCTCCAGGTCAGGCAGAACCAGTGTCTCCAGGGCTGCAGTTCTCCTCTCTGAATAGTCTTCGTAAAGTGCCTGAAAGGATGGCCTAGCAGGTCTTTTTCTCTGGGTCTCTGTAATTCTCATAAAGGGACCTGGCTGCTTGTCAAGGAGAGGCCCTTCATGGGAGCTGCTGACCTGCTCAGATGAAGAAAACAGATCTGCTGTCTGGGATGTGGTTGGATTGCTTTGGAATAGTGGTGTAGAATATATGGTGCCTGGTGGAGCACTCCCAACCCCAGATATGCTGAACAAATCCTCCATTTGCTGTAAGGATACACAAATCTTCCTAAAGACCCCGGTCTTTTGCCCTCTTACGTATATGTGGAAAGCATGTTTCCCAGCTTACTACAGTTGTAAGCTCTGTCTTTGATAGCTTGCTCTAACTTTTTATAGAATGCAGTTTCATTCCTGTTATGTATGTGCAGGTACATTCGTGTCAGGTCAAGCAGCAGAAGTGTCCTATGTGTGAATTCTGCAAAGACATCAATTTATAACTGTAAGTAAAATGTTCTATTTTTAGACACTTACATTACATATTAAATAATAATAGATATTAAGATATACATGCCTAATTGGGTCTGCTGCCATTCTGACTGCATAGATCATGGAGGATTGCACTCAGTAACAGCTTTCAATGTTTATGGGGTGAATGATGCAGAAGGATGAGTAGCAACAGAAGAGAGGTACAGAGTGAGGAATGATTGGGCTTTAAAATGTTAATTGTTTGCTGTGAAGAAAAAGTACCTTGTTTTTGTTCTGCAGCTCTTACTTGCTCCATTATATATGTTGCATATTTTCTTTCTGTATGAACACATTTATGAAAATAAATTCTCTTCATAATCATCATAATTGATGTTTTTCTTATAGTTTTTACTTACCATTATTCAATTGCTCCTTGGTGGTCTTTAAATGTTACCAGCACATTCTCCATCTTGCCTTTCTCAAGCAGTAGGTTTGTGGATGCCTTTTCATTGCCAAAGTCATTGTTGAAAACAAGCACATAACACACCTGGTGCACTTGTTGCAGATTATTATTCCTAACTATGGTTTAACAATTATTGACTTTTGACAAGTGTTTCACTTTAATAGGTTACACCTACACAGGCGGCCATAAGTTTGGAATAATGTACAGATTTTGCTGTTTGGGAAAGAAATTGGTACATAAATTCACCAAAGTGGCATTCAACTGATCACAAAATATAGTCAGGACATTCCTGATGTAAAAAACAGCAAGGGCGCTCACACCTGAGCTAAATTATAACACCATTTCTAATTCCAGTGAGCATGGGGAGAGCAGCATAAAAGCAGCCACACAACCAGCGGTCGGGGGAGAGAGCCTGGGTACAGAAAGTTTATTATTGTGAAAATTAATAGTTTATTATTGTGAAGCTGAAAATATTATTGTGTGACGCTGTGAGCACTGAAGTGTGGACATTAAAATCCTTACCTGTGAGTGGATCAACCTGCCTCCCGTGTCCTCCTTACTGACAACTCTCACGCATGCCCTTATCAGTATTCAGTATTCAGACATTTTTAAAACTGGACAGATATGTGGATACTTTTTTATTTACACTATTCCTATTTATGTCATGCACTCCAGTTCCACAATCCACCCCACTTCTTCTGGTTCACACACTCGTTCTCAATCACCTAAATATTAGTTTCACCCGCGCTGTTTGGACTCTATTTCTACCCTGCCTGCTCACTTCTTACTTTGTTGGTTATTGCATATTGTTATCCTGCTTAGCTAACTCCTTTTGAATACCAGTTGTATTACTAGCGTTCGTTCTCGGGTTTTGTTTTCCCCTGCCCTGCTCCATCTGTTTTTTTATATTGGACTGATCTTTTTCTAGTCAATAATACTAAAACAATGGTGTACTGAAATACACTGGGTTTAATTCCCCAAAATGTCCGTTTTTTATCATTATGCAAGCATAGCCTACAGAAAAATTGTTCACACATTATTTTATTCAAGGCTCTATAACATTACACATGCTAAAATAAAAAAGAAAGACAAAAATGAAAATGGGTGATGAAAAAATGGCAAAGAAATAAACCAATGAAATCATATCTTTAATTTGTAGTCTCTTGTAGTACAGCCTGATTTCACATGAGAGCATTTGTTAACGTTTAATTCACACAGATGACACAGTGATATGACAGTTAACAGACTTAACCCTTGTGTGACCTTCGGGACATTTTAATGCCAATGGCATACATTTTGCCAAAGGAAAGGTTAGGTTATTTTTTGGATAATTTAGATTTTTCAACCTCAGTTCCTATAATACATCTATAATACACTGTGTACACAAAATATTTACACTCAGGACCTACAGGACAAAAATGTCCAATTGAAACCCATTAAAACTGCAATATTTGATCCCAGTCCCATTAAAGTATAAAATCTTCAAAATTACACTTTTTTTAAAATTAAAGTTAACCTATGGAGCAAATACAAGCTTTTTACCTATTTTCTGTTTGCTGTATTATAGAGCACTGCAGGCCAATTGAATAATTGATGCAGCTAATTGTGTGTGTGTGTGAGTGTGTGTGTGTGTGTGTGTGTGAGAGAGGTGTGTGTGTGTGTGTGTGTGTGTGTGTGAGCGTGTATTTATCACTTTGTGGGGACCAAATGTCCCCATAAGGATAGTAAAACCCGAAATTTTTGACCTTGTGGGGACATTTTGTCGGTCCCCATGAGGAAAACAGCTTATAAATCATACTAAATGATGTTTTTTGAAAATGTAAAAATGCAGAATGTTTTCTGTGAGGGTTAGGTTTAGGGGTAGGGTTAGGTTTAGGGGATAGAATATAAAGTTTGTACAGTATAAAAACCATTATGTCTATGGAAAGTCCCCATAAAACATGGAAACACAACATGTGTGTGTGTGTGAGTGTGTGTGTGTGTGTGTGTGAGAGTGTGTGTGTGTGAGTGTGTGTGTGAGTGTGAGCGTGTATTTATCACTTTGTGGGGACCAAATGTCCCCATAAGGATAGTAAAACCCGAAATTTTTGACCTTGTGGGGACATTTTGTCGGTCCCCATGAGGAAAACAACTTATAAATCATACTAAATTATGTTTTTTGAAAATGTAAAAATGCAGAAAGTTTTCTGTGAGGGTTAGGTTTAGGGGTAGGGTTAGGTTTAGGGGATAGAATATAAAGTTTGTACAGTATAAAAACCATTATGTCTATGGAAAGTCCCCATAAAACATGGAAACATAACACGTGCGTGTGTGTGTGTGTGTGTGTGTGTGTGTGTGTGTGTGTGTGTGGGTATGGATGTCAGAGTGTGTTTTGTATGTGTGTATTGAGAAATGTGCGTGTGTGTGTGTGTGTGTGTGTGAAAAACAACAGTGGCATTATGTAAACAAAATGGCATTTAAAGGGTTAAATAGTGAAAATGAATGAATATTTGGTAGTTATGATCAGGACTGATGTTGGTTAACAAAATCTGTGAAAGTGGAAAATAATATTAATATATCATATTTGTATGGCAGTTTTTGACGCTTACATTTTTGTCCTATGAAGACCTTTAAATAACTTTTTTTTTATTGATGCACAAGGGTTAAATATCGTGGAATTAGTAAAATAAATGATGTCATGTGGTCAGCAGAGCCTCTATTCCAATTAACTATGCTATAACAATAATAAAAAGTGGTTTGCTCCAAAATAAAGTTAATGTCATTGACACAATATGCTTTAGTAATAGAAAAAGATGTGAAGTGCTGATAGTTTGGTCTCTGCGACTACGCTACATTTATAAATGCTGCGAGTAAAGGCGCAATCAATCAATATAGACATCTTCATCCAACATAAGGCTTTTTATACAATGTATTACTCAGGACAACAAAGTCTATATGACAAACTCCTCTAAAGATGGAGTGAAGACGATTGTCTAAGAACCATGCAGATTGCAAAATTAAGATACAGAGAAACAAAAAGGGCTGCGTTTCCCAAAAAGCACCGTGAGAAGATCGTAGAAACCATTGGTGCCAACACTAAAAAACATGAAACATACAGAGCATGTGCAGCTCCAAATGAAACAAGGAATGTAACTCTGTTGTGTAAAGTTGTATTTGCGAACTTTACAAACGCTTAAAAACAGGATATCTGTGGATCATTCAAATATTAAAAGGTAATAAATCAATTTGGTGAAAATGAAGGCCATTAAAAGGTGTTAAATGACATTCTCCGAGGTATTAATTCTTTTTTGTTTGGGTCGTAAAGTTGAATGAAAACCAGAGAATATAGTGGGCGTGTGATTGTCACTGTGTGTGCGCGCGTGAGGTTTTTATATGCGCTGATCACGTGAGTGCTGCTTCGGTGCTTTTGACAGTAAGGGCAAGCTCAAATCGCGACATCTATCAGTGGCATTTCTGGTGTCATGCTCAGATGCCGCTGACTTTATGGCATATGCCTCAGTTTATGGACGATGCCGCTGCATTTACGAGGCATATGCCTCAGTTTACGGACGATGCCGCTGCATTTACGAGGCATATGCCTCAGTTTATGGACGATTTAAAACCCTGTTGTTCAGTTAATACAGCCATGAGTTTCTGATGCTGCAGTAGCATACATGGGGAAAGGTCATAACAATGAAGAGACTATTCAGTTGTTGTTGTGTAATCATAATGAATCTTTTATTATACCCACACTGAAAAAAACTGACATGTAAAATTTACCCTAAAAAAAATAGGTAGCAATTTGTAACAACTATCAAACAATTTTATTGGGTAATTTTTAATTATATTAATTTGATTTAAGTTCCTTGAATTTGAATGGTCCATGTGGATGAATTAGTCTTCCTCAAATCTGATGAACATTGTAACTCTGTAACTCCTTTTATCTCAAATTTATTTTCGTTTTTCAAAAACAAAAGTTAAAGGTTCCGCTGGAGAATCCTCATCATATTCACCCTTCCAGCTGTGAACTTGCTGAAGGGTTTCAGTTTGGTCCTTTGTTCATTGATAGGACAGTGGGAAGTCTTAATGTTCCTTCAAAATGTGTGTTGCGGCACCAGTCAATAAAACGCTTTCCTGCAGTAAAGTCTTAATAAAGTATTTAGTGTATACTGAAGTTACCAAGTAATGCTTCAAACCTGTAGAGCATTTACAGTACACCATTAATAAATAGATATATCTTTTAAAACAATGAATACATCAATATGTGTGTCATTCAACACTTTAGTAGTGCGGATGTGATTAAATGAGCACTAAAACTTGCATTGAGAGTCTAAATAATATTCACTTTAATGTAAAATATAACTTAAAATAAAACATGGTTGTAACAATTCCCTTGCCAGAGCATGATCAATACATATCCATCATTTTTATCAAATGTGTCCTATGAGTGTATAAAAGCTGCTTTATGTTTCAGAAGTGAAGTGATGTTGTATATTCTTATGATCAAGACAAATACCTTTATGATATTATATGTGGAAGGCTAAATGAGATTTATATGGTTGTTTATTTATATTGCATTTCCTGCTGCATGTGAACAGTTATGTATCATTTCTCAGGGAGCCGCGCACAGTTATCCATCCACTTTTTATTTCATTCATCTACCAGGTTTATATTCATTTCCATTTCATTTTATCGCATACCCAGAATGCATGTCAAATAATCTGCCAAAGGTACAGATCAAAGCTTTGTGATGTTTCTGAATGAGCCTCTGCCAACAGATGTTGCTCTTGAGCAAGTCAAGTGAGCTCAAACTACTGTATGTACCAGCACTTGTGTCTGGCTTCAATATATTTACTGCTTTAATATCCATCCATCCGTTTTCTGTACCGCTTATCCTTACTGGGTCGCGGGGAATCTGGTACTGTTGAATGTCTTACCTCTTCTGTGCTTCTGTGAGTCAGCTGTTCTGATCTCTGCAGCACTGGAAAAAGAAGAGTACCAGGGCCATATTTTTACTAATTGTTTATTTGGTACATCTTCCCATTAGATTACTTCAGGCAAAATGTCATCTGTAATAAATAACTGCTTCTCAGCTACATTCCCAGGACTGACAGGCCCTCTGTGTTTCCTGTGTTTCCATCTAATGTACCTGTAGATGGTGTTGCAGGTTGTGGCACTAGACCTGCTGGTGTTTTGCTGATCAGGGTCTGAAAAGGAAATGTCAGGATTGAAAAAGTAAAGGCCTGTTATGATGTGAGGAAGAGGCAGACGGGAAGTGCGGATCCAAACGCGGTTTTATTAAGAAGCAAATAATAACAATACAAACACAGGAACAAAGGAAAAGTCCACGATGGGAACAAGAAACTAAAACATGAGATAACATACAAAGGGTGAACAGGGAGCGAACATTCACGAAGGGCGGGGTAACCTTGAACGAACAAACAACAGGAAAACATGAACAGCGGGGTTATCCTCGAGCAAACCAGGGTTATCCTCGAGCGAACCAGCAGACTGCAGGGAAGATGAACTGAGAACACACAAGAGCTTTACAAACGTAGGCACGAACATGACATGTCAACGAACGACAAAGGAAAGGGGAAAACAAGCGGGTTTAAATAGACAGACATGGTGATAACAAAATAACAAACAGGTGCGGACAATAACACAGAGACGGCGGTGATGAGTGAAACAGAAAACACGGTACAGACAAACAAGGTACAGACAAACAAGGGATCGTGACACGGAACGTGATAAGTGAAAATGGAAAACACGGGACGGACAACAAGGGATCGTAACATTAACCCCCCCTCAAAATGACTGGATTCCAGACGGTCCTAGCAAATAAAAGGAAAAAACAAACAAATGATCAAGGAGAGTGGGGCTAGAAGAGGGGGAGAACAGACAAACCAAAGGGGGCACAAGGGACACAGAGACAGACCAGGGAGGCACAAGGGACACAGGGACAGGCAGACCAGGGAGGCCGAGAGGGCTGGGGGGCGTCCACCGGGTAGGGATAGGTTTAGGAGGCCAGGGAGGTGTCGACCGGGCAGGGACAGGTTTAGGTGGTCTGGGAGGCGTCGACCGGGCAGGGACAGGTTTAGGGAGCCTGGGAGGAGAAGTGGCCACTGGGGGAAGCTGGCAGAGCCGTGTGAGGCGGAGCCAAGAAGGACTTCTGAGGCGGAGCAGTCGAAGACTTGGGTGGCGGCGCCGAAGGAGGTGCAGGCAGGGCCGCAGGAGACCCTGGGGGCGGAGCAGAGGCAGGCAGAGCCGTGGGGTACACTGTGGGTGGAGCCGTAGAAGGCTTGGGAGGCGGCGCCGTGGAAGGCGTAGGCGGAGCCGAGGGAGGCTCGGGAGGCGGAGCCGAGGGAGGCGATGGCGTAGAAGGCTCAGAAGGCGGAGCTGAGGGAGGCTCGGGAGGCGGAGCTGAGGGAGGCGATGGCGTTGAGGGCTCAGAAGGCGGAGCTGAGGGAGCCATTAGAGGCGGAGCCAAGGAAGGCTCAGGAAGTGGAGCTGAAGGAGGCTCTGGAGGCGGAGCCGAAGGAGGCGAGGGCGAAGAAGGCTCTGAAGGCGGAGCTGAAGAAGGCTCAGGAGGCGGAGCCGAGGAAGGCGAAGCCGGGGAAGGCTCTGGAGGCTCAGGAGGCGGAGGTGTGGCGAGCTCTGGAGGCTCAGGAGGCAGAGCCATGGGAGGTTCAGGAAGCAGAGCAGCGGGAGGCTCAGGAAGCGGAGCAGAGGGAGGCGGAGCCGCAGGAGGCTCGGGGTTCTCGGGAGGCGGAGCCCTAGGAGGCTCGGGAGGCGGAGCCCTAGAAAGCTCTGGAGTCTCTGGAAGCAGAGCCGTAGGAGGCTCGGGAGGCAGAGCCGTAGGAGGCTCAGGAGGCAGAGCCGTAGGAGGCTCTGGAGGCGGAGCCCTAGTAAACTCTGGAGTCTCTGGGAGCACAGCCGTAGGAGGCTCGGGAGGCGGAGCCGTAGGAGGCTCGGGAGGCGGAGCCCTAGAAAACTCTGGAGTCTCTGGGAGCAGAGCCGTAGGAGGCTCGGGAGGCGGAGCCGAAGGAGGCTCGGGAGGCGGAGTCCTGGAAGGCTCGAGAGGCTTGGAAGGCTGAGTCCTGGAAGGCTCGAGAGGCTTGGGAGGCGGAGCCCTGGAAAGCTCAAGAGGCTTGAGAGGCGGAGCCCTGGAAGGCTTGAGAGGCGGAGCCCTGGAAGGCTGGAGAGGCTTGAGAGGCGGAGCCCTGGAGGGCTCGAGAGGCTTGAGAGGCGGAGCCCTGGAAGGCTCGAGAGGAGGAGCCCTGGAAGGCTCTGGAGGCTCGAGAGGAAGAGCCCTGGGAGGCTCGAGAGACTTGAGAGGCGGAGCCCTGGGTGGCTCGAGAGACTCGAGAGGCGGAGCCCTGGGAGGCTCGAGAGGAGGAGCCCTGGAAGACTTGAGAGGAGGAGCCCTGGGAGGCTCGAGAGACTTGAGTGGCGAAGCCCTGGGAGGCTCGAGAGACTTGAGAGGCAGAGCCCTGGGAGGCTCGGGAGGAGGAGCCCTGAAAGACTCGAGAGACTGGAGAGGCGGAGCCCTGGGAGGCTCGAGAGGTGGAGCCCTGGAAGACTTGAGAGGAGGAGCCCTGGGAGGCTCGAGAGACTTGAGTGGCGGAGCCCTGGGAGGCTCGAGAGACTTGAGAGGCGGAGCCCTGGGAGAGCCATCGGCGAGTGGAAGGTCGCCACCGCGGGAGGAGAGGTAGGGTCCTCCTCTATCACGCCCACAGTGAGTGGCGAGCCACTGACCAGCAGAGTCTCTTCCACAATCTCCTGCAAAGTCCAGCCTTGTGTTGCCGGTGGCAACCGCTCCTTCAGCGACGCATCCAAATTGCCCCTGAAGAAAACCACCAGGGCTGACTCCGGGAAGTCCGAAAAGTATGCCAGCTCCAGGAAGTCCTGGATGTGGTCTTCAACTGGTCGGTCCCCTTGCTTCAAACCAAGCAGCTGGTAGTTGGCCTGCTGGACCGCTGGATCCATTGTGGTCGTTCGTTCTGTTATGATGTGAGGAAGAGGCAGACGGGCAGTGCGGATCCAAACGCGGTTTTATTAAGAAGCAAATAATAACAATACAAACACAGGAACAAAGGAAAAGTCCACGATGGGAAAAAGAAACTAAAACATGAGATAACATACAAACAGGGAACAGGGAGCGAACATTCACGAAGGGCGGGGTAACCTTGAACGAACAAACAACAGGAAAACATGAACAGCGGGGTTATCCTCGAGCGAACCAGGGTTATCCTCTAGCGAACCAGCAGACTGCAGGGAAGATGAACTGAGAACACACAAGAGCTTTACAAACATAGGCACGAACATGACACATCAACGAACGACAAAGGAAAGGGGAAAACAAGCGGGTTTAAATAGACAGACATGGTGATAACAAAAAAACAAACAGGTGCGGACAATAACACAGAGACGACGGTGATGAGTGAAACAGAAAACACGGTACAGACAAACAAGGAATCGTGACACGGAACGTGATAAGTGAAAACGGAGAACACGGGACGGACAACAAGGGATCGTAACAAGGCCATATCATTAATGATCCCCTAATATGATAATGTTTTAAACACTGAGAAGTAATACCATTTCAAAGACACTAATATAACACTGCATATTTTATTACAAATATATCAGCCTAGAATGCACAAGCTGCCCCAAATAGAGGCGGGTCAGTGGCAGCGTTGTCCTTTGTCAGTGGCGGACAGTCATCACAATAAGGCTCAATCCATGGGCAGAATATTAACTGATATCCAGAAGCACAAGTACAGCAGACTTAGATTTTATAGCCGTATATTTGTACTTTTCTTTCTTTTTTTTTTCTTTTTTACTTTTTCCCAAGAAAATATGAGAATCAGAGATACTTCCTGCATGCATTTGAATCATAATGTGAACAGCAAATCAAATTTTAGGACAAATATTCTTGGAAAAAAAGTAGCTCTTCTCGAATTGGTTGTGGTAATGAAGATGTTTTTAATATTTTGTACCTGCATGTAGGAACCTCATATTGTAAATAATAGCAATAAAAACTTCTTATAAAATAATATTAAGTATTCCAATAGAAAAATACCTTTTTAATATGATCATATTGTATTATAGGTATGATACAATCAAAATACTACTGTTGGGCCTAATATTTTTATCACAATTGCTTGATAGTCCCTAACAGTGAGTACTCACATCCCTTCAAACAAAGGCTTAATAGGCTATTGAGTAACAAAATGTAGCTAAACAAACATCCTTTCTCTATTACCACCTGCTCATTTTGAAAAAAATGTTAACCATTCTTAAAATCAGTATAGTCCCTTATTGTGAGCCAAACTGTTTCAGTTATGGGCATGAATTAGTTAAAAGGACAGTGGGCAGAGGTGAAGACCCTTTAAATAGTCCAAGAGAAGATGCCTCGTAAATTCAGTGGCGTCATCCACAAACAGCAGCATATGCCGTAAAGTCAGCAAATACTGAAAATACTTATTAGTCATTTTCAGTTTTGTTCAAGTTGACTGTATGTAATAACTGTCCAATAAGGATAGTATTTGCAGGGGCCCCTTTAAAACACATTTTAAAGTGTTGTGAACAGATGTGTTCTGAAAATGTTTCAGAGTGGGCTCACATTGACTGATCCAATCACAATGCAGATTCATTTGTTTATAAAAGAACGTGAGATATTATGAAATGCCAAATGTGCTTGAAATGAACAGAAAATGACACACCGTTTTCTGAAGTAGTTATTTTGAGGAAGCATCATCTTAATCTGTTTCTCAAATAAAGCATCTGCTGTCTCAAAATGATGTGCATAATTTGACCTGGTATCAATATGATATGCCTTTAAATCCCCTAGGGGCCTTTTACCACAGGTGTGGGAGGCCCCCACACCACCTTTTTCTCTTTTTTTTGAAAACGAAATGTAATCAAAACAGCCTTCTGCTGTTCTTTCTTTTCACACAAATTATTTTGCTCCATCAATATTCAGTAAAATACATGTATTTCTTGAATCTTGATTGATTTTGTGCCCAGAAACAAAGCTCATTTCCTTAAGAAGTGCTGTACTACACTATATTAAATAAAGCATTTCAACATATATTGCACAGAATTTGTCTGGTATTTAAGTTGATATGTCGCTTCTTTGGATTCATTTTGTGATAAGGGCTTTTATTTTGACGTGACGTCATAAAAGCGCGCTGGAAGTCTGTTGTGGAAATATACGTGTTTAGAGTATAAAGCGATGCAAACAGTTTGTGTCAGTAAGATACTATGAACGTGGTAATGCGTTCTGTGGAGTGCTGATCGACACCTGAGACACAGAGTAATTGATGTGTTGTTGTTTCAGTAAAGGAGCTTCACCGCATCACCGTAATAACTGGAGGCTTTCAGGACCGCACGGTCTTGTTTGAGACATGAGTGATCCAGAAGCACGCAGAATAAAAAGTGAAGATACGGAGGAACAAATAGGTTGGTGTCCATTCTGGATTCTTCATTATGTATTGCCTGATTTCATAGGTCATTGTGTTAAGTGTTGGTCACGGAAAGACTAGGGATGGGAATTATTCTAGTGTTCTGGATCAACTGGGGCTGTGCGCGTGCACGTGAATCATTTGACTATTCAGCAGATTCGTTCACTGTGAAATGTCAAGGAAAGACGTTTTACACCCGCTTTATTTGATCGATGTCTGTTCCAATGAATTTGAAACAATTTAAGAGCGATTTAACATGGTTTCACAGGGTAGCATCTGATTTCCTATTTTAATGTGGGTCATTGGTTTGAATGGGAAAGACTTGTCAAGAGTAGTAAATCGCATGTGGAAGTCTTTTATTTGCAACACTAAATCATCATAGGCTTATATGTGTCAACCATAGGCCTATTATCTCAAATGACTTTAAAAAACAAAAACAATAGCTTGATAAAGTTGATAAAACAGTTGTTATTGTTCATATAGAAGGTCTGGACGGGACTGGACTGGACTGACACACACACACACACACACACACACACACACACACACACACACACACACACACACACACACACACACACACGTGTCCTGAGCTGCTTTTTTAATTAATTATTGTCACTTTATACCTGGCTGCTACCTCAATAACTGCTATGTGCATAGAACATTATCTCATAGTATGTTATGTTTACATTTAGCATTTCTAGAATGTGTCATCTTTTTGCACTACTCGATTACAAATGTGTACTGGTCTCGCACTGTCTCTTACTGTGCCTATTGTCCTGTTTTTAGTAATTTATTGTACTGTCCCGTACTTTTTGCACACATTTGCACGTGCACTTTATATAGGTATGTTATTTAGTCTGTGTAGTCTCATGTGGATCTGTGTTTGTCCTATGCTGTTTTATGTAGCACCATGGTCCTGGAGGAACGTTGTCTCGTTTCACTGTGTACTGTACTAACTGTATATTGTTGAACGACAATAAAAACCTCTTGACTTGAATTGTATGCATTTGTCACATGCTTGTGGATACCCATGCTAATTCCGAATCGGTCTCATCAACTGTAAATTTGAACTCTTCGGCAAGTTGACACCTGGATCATTTCACGTATGATCACGCAGCTTTATCTATGTAATGTGATAGTTTCTGTTATCAGATCTGTTAAAGTAGTGGACTCTGTTCAGATTATTGTTCAGTGCATCCCTAGACTCAACTTACCTGAAGTAAATTGTCTGACTGAGCCTGAGGTGATGAGACCAGAGGTGGGTAGAGTAGCCAAAAACTGTACTCAAGTAAAATTGCAATTATTCAAAAACATAATTACTCAATTAGGAATAAAAGTACTAACATACTTTCTTACTCTTAAGTAATTATTTATCCAAGAGTTCTCAGGTAGTGAGTAACTCGTTACTTTCACAAATTACATAATAGAAATTTACTCACCTATATTCCATTACATAATACACATTGAACATTGAAGAATTAGTATTATTAATGGATATTCTGCCATCACCATCATGTTGTTCCAAACCCGTATGACTTTCTTTCTTCCATGCAACACAATAAGGAGATATTAGACAGAATGTTTGCCTGAGTCACTATTTAATTTCAGTGAATGTTTTCCCTAACATTCTGTCTAACATATTTTGTGTTCCACATAATACAAAGACCCACACTGGTTTGGAACAACATAAGGATAGAGAAATGATGACAGAATAGAATAGCTTTAAAACATTTTAAAACAGCTTTAAAATGTTGCCACCCATTCACTTGCATTGTATGGACCTATATAGCTGAGAAATTCCTCTAAAAATCTTCATTTAAGTTCAGCAGAAGAAAGTCTGGGGTTGCATGAGGGTGAGTAAATAATGAGAATTGTTATTTTTGGGTGAACCATTCCTTTAAGGGCTCTTGTCAGATCTGGATGAATTTGTCAATAAGAAGAGAGGTTTGGAAACATTTCTTTTAATTATTACAGTGAAAACGTGAAAATGTCCCACAAGGGCATTATATATAATGCTGAAATATAATGCCTTCTTTTGCTATATCATAGCTTTTAAAGTCCTGTGTGGAATCTTATTTCAGTTTTCAGTGTCGTAAGTATTTAGATCATTACTTCTGTACAGCAGTACCGCCGCTGTCTAAATGCAGAGTACACAACCTACACAAACCCTGATCGTTGAAAGAGCAAAAACAAAGAGCACAAACCCTGATCGTTGAACACTCGCTGTGTCTGAAACCGCCCCATCCACTATATAGTGCACTATTTCAAGTTTTCGCTATTTTTAGGAGTGTCTGAATTCTGAGTGACCCACTCGTTCCCTACTATTGTTCATTCATTCTTACCCACAATGCACTCTAATTTCAAGTGTACATTTCAAGTACACACTATGACAGTTAATTTCCCACAATCCACCACGGGGAAGACGTACGAGCTGAGTTTACGGCTTCTTTCACTCCTGCAATATTTTATTTCATGCTGAATGTAGTAAATAACTTTTTGACAAATCATTACTGGATTAAAATAACCTAATAACATATAGAGAGACAAAACCTACAGATACATTTTAAAATATACTCTTTATATTAACACACAGTGTATATTAAAAATGACAAACAGAATTAAGATTTATTGTATTAATATATTATTTAATAAGAATAACTAATAAGGCCAAGTATTTTAAAATTTCATATGTGACATTTCTGCACCAGCCCCAGAGCTACGACACTCTCATCCGAATTCACTCATTTCATTGACTTACTGCTGAGATATAGTGCACTAACTGCCATTTACTATATCACGCAAATGGCAGTGATTAACTTGGATGTTTATATGGATTTATACAGTTAATCTGCCTGAATAGCTGCGATAGTTTCCAATACCCCCGCGAGGGCGCAGAGTAAATGCATAAATACTGCTTATGACATGCAGGACAAGCACTCTGATATATTGCTGCACTGATTTAAAAATGTACACTTAAAAATGATGTCATAAGACCCCAGTTACAGAATCACCGTGAAAATGACATTACACAGAAAAGCCCGCGTTAGAATTAGAGCCAAAACTTACCTCAGCGTGCTGCCTGAAGTTGGAGCTGTGACTTTAATCTTGAAATATCAGCTTGTCTTAGTGTTAAAAGAAGGCATTGCGTGACAAAACTATTCTTTTTTTCACTGTGTGGAGTGAAGAAAGTGTTTGACTTTGAAGAGTTTGATGCTGCTGCAGTGATCACTCTGCAGTGACAGTTTCATCACTCAAGTGGGAGCGTCTCATCGCGCGCAGCTGTGAACTTCGGCTCTCGTAAAAGTCCCGTTCAATAATCTCTCAATAAATTACACATTCATTCAAATTAAACCCAGTAATGTAATGACAGTAATGCCACATATTGAAAAGAAGTCAAAGTAAAAAAAAAATCAATAGAAATGTACTTGAATGAGAGACCTACTCTAAAGTAAAATTTTCAGCAAAATGTTACTCAAGTAAATGTAATGCGTTAACTACCCATCTCTGGATGAGACGATGCAGAGTCACACACTGACAGATTGGCTGCATGTATTACGTCATTTCTATCCATTCACAAATGTCAACACTACAATAGTTATGCAACCAAAAACACAATAGCTCCCACAACATTTATGTGCGTAACTCGCATAGCTTTTGTTGGCTATTCAGTGGATAAAAGATAAAAAATAAGTATCCTCTTCATTCACTTCAAATATAATTAGTTTGAACGCCGTCCCCTCCCCGGATGCTGCTCCATAACACCGGTTCTTTAACTGTTCCATTAATGATTCTTTTATTATATTAGGCATTTTGACTTAAGCACACAATCCACATTTTTATCACATATTTGCAATTTATTTATATTAAACGTAATTACATTTTATTTTTACATTGCCAATATGAGTTATTTTTGATCAGCTAAGCATCAAGGACCTTTTGAGATTGGCATTTTTTGTAACTTCAAGGTGCTGTAGGGAATCGATCTAAACTAACTTGATGTAATTAACACCTTATTTCTATAGGGCTAGATACAAGAATCAGCCACAACATTGAAAGCATCTGACTAATATCGTGTAGGTCCCCCTTTTGCCACCAATACAGCTCTGACCCATCGAGGCATGGACTCCACAAGACGTGTCCTGTGGTTTCTGGCACCAAGACGTTAGCAGCAGGTCATCCTGTAAGTTGCGAGGTGAAGCCTCCATGGATCTGACTTATTGGTCCAGCACATCCCATAGATGCTCAATTGAGGTAGTAATTACAGAAAGTTTTTTTTTGGGACCCTAAAAAAAATTAACCATGTTTTTTGGTTTAACCATGTTAAACCAGGTTTTACTATAGTAATATTGTATTAACCATGACTGAAATAAGAATTACTGCTGTCACCGTTGATTTCTTGGCAGAAATCATAGTTTTGATACAATTAGCCATAGTTTTACAACAGTAATACTGTAGTAACCATATAGTAACCATGATTTTACTATAGTAATATTGTAGTAACCATGACTGAAATAACAAGGACAGTTGTCAACATGGTTTTGATCTAATTAACCATGGTTTTGTGTAGTAATACTGTAGTAATCATGTATTAACCATGGTTTTATGTAATATTACTGTAGTAACCATATTATAACCATGGTTTTACTATAGTAATAATGTTGTAATCATGACTGAAATAACAATTACTGCTGTCACTGAGAATTTGGAAAAGGAATTAATAATTCTGTAAAGGCAAGGCATAGATCGAGTAGGGTCAGAGATCAATAATTAAATATCATCTGCATAAAGCAAAAGCTTTATGTGGCTGCTAATGGTTCCAGGGCAAGACAGAACAATAATGGGGAAAGAGAGCAACCCTGCCGAGTGCCCATATCCAGAGTAAAATAATCTGAAATTAATCCATTCGTTTGTATCCACTGCTACAGGGTGTCTGTAAAGAAACTTAATCCAACCAACAAATGTATTCCACATGATATTGATGAAATGCCCAATGTTATCAGAAGAACTGCAGCCCCAAATAAACCCCACCTGATATATATGTATAAGAGATGTCATTACTTTATTTAATTGGTTAGTCAAAATTGTTGACAATTTTTACATCTAGCTGGATCAGGGAAATTGGATGGTAACTTTTACACTCATTTGGATCTTTGTCCTTTTTAAAGAATCAGACTGATCCGGGCTTGCGTCATGGTTGGCGGAAGCTTTCCATTCTTTAATGATTCCGTATAATGTTCTAACAAAAGTGAAGCCAATCCTGTAGCATAAGATCAAAAATATTTTTCGGCAAAACCGCCTGGCCCTGGATCCTTGTCTGTAAGCAAGGCCTTAATTACCTCGCCAAGCTCCTCCAAGGTTGTCTCAGAATCAAAAAGATATTTTTGCTCAGTCGTCAATTTAGGGAGTTCTAATGGTTCCACAAAGTTTCTAATATCTTCATCGGTAGTGAAGACGTGGAACTATAAAGATCAAGATAGAACTCTTTAAAGGCATTATTAATATCAAAGGCTGAGGTCCAAATTTCACCACCAGCAGATTTCACCGAGAGAATGGTAGAAAAATATTCTCTCTGCTTTATATATCTAGCCACAAGCTTCCCTGCTTTGTCCCCTGACTCAAAGTATGACCGTCTTGCCCTGAATAACCAAAACTCCACTTTCTGTGACAAAATAGTATTATATCTGTATTTAAATCTGGTCAATTCTCTGAGGCCATCAGTTGACATTCGGCGCTTCAGCTCTGCCTCGGTACTTTTAATAATCCCTTTTAACTCCAAGAGTTCACATGCTTTGGATTGTTTGATGAATGAGGCATACTGTATGATCCGACCCCTAAGAACCACCTTAAGTGCATCCCAAGCCACACCCACAGAGCATAATGAGGACCAGTTGGTCTTATAAACATTGATTTCAGCCTTCAAGATTAAGGTGCCAATTATGATTTATTTTTCTCTGTATGTGGCAACACCTCTAAACTCACCAGGGTATGATCTGAGACTAAGATGTTTCCAATTGAGCAATCCATAACAGATGAAATTAGGGATTTAGATAAAAAAAATATATATATATTGTAGAATAAATCTTATGAACTGATGAAAAAAAAAATGTGTAGTCCCTACCAGATGGGTTGAAAAGTAGCCAGATATCTGCAAGAATAAGATTTTTACACAACCTGTGAAGCATCAATGTTGCTCTTGTAGGCTTGCACACGTTTTCTTCACTATGATTCCATCCAAAAATTAAAGTCTCCTCCAATATTATATCATGAGGGTTGCCAGTGGCTTGCAGCATCCCTTCAAGATCTATAAAAAAGCCATGATCATCAGCGTTAGGTGCGTAAATATTAGCCAAAATTAGACTTGCCCCTGAATTTCTCCTAAAACATCAGTGACTCTTCCTAATTTATCTTTAGCCTGTTTAAGACATTTGAATTGTAGATATTTATTTTTAAGTATAATGACTCCCCTACTCTTACTCTAGCCAGCACTAAAGAAAATGTCCATGTATGACTATGAGGGCCCCCGCGACAACTTTGCCATCGGGTTGCTCAAGTCCAAATTTTGTGAGACAGAATTACATAACAGAAAATAATCTTTAAAGCAAACTCCAGCCAATAGGCAGAATAAATGCAATGAACGTTTGCATTTACAATTTACAATTCATTCACAAAACTGATCCGAAGTACTTGCACAAAAAATCTAAAAGAATTCCATTCAGTTTACTTGGAAAGTCAAACGAATGTTAATTGATCCGGATGTTCATGAGTGCAGCAGATGACTTAATCCTTCCAATGTCCTGCAAAACATACTCCACAAAACAAACTCCAGCCAATACTCTTTAATACTCCAGCCAAACTCCAGGAGGCATAAACACAAGGCACATGCAGATTCATCAACAACTGTCCCGAAGGAGTGTTATTTCACAAAACAAACTCCAGCCACTAAGGCGGAACCAGCACAAAAAGAAATAAAAGAGGCACCGAGTTTCCTCAGACGGTCAAGTGAATGTTCATTGAGTCTAGTTCACTTGGCTGCAATGTAAGAAACACACCATGACTTCCACAGTCCATTGTTTTATGAAAGACATTGCTTTTTGTGGCCATCGTTTCCTAAGTATCTATTCTCATTTTGGCCTGGAACATCAGTGCAAAAGCGACCTTCTGTTGATGTAAGAGTTTCTTGCATTCCTTGAATTGATCCAGTTTCTCTCTTGTAGAATTTGCAAAGTCTGGGAACAAAATGTTGTGGTTCTTCCAAGAAAGCCTTCCTTTACTCTTTGCCTTGTGTAACACGAGATCTTTATTGGATGATCTCAGAAATTTTGACAGAATTGATCATGGCCGGGTCTCCTTCCACGGATCTCCAAGCCGGCACTCTATAAGCTCACTCGATTTCCAGTTCATGGCCTGTTATGTCGAGCAGACTCGGAAAGAGCTCATCTAGGAATTATGCCATATCTCTGCCTTCCTCATTCTCAGGAATTCCAACAATTCGGACATTGTTTTTGATGATTATGATTCTCAAGGTCTTCCAGCTTTTCCCAAATGCGTTCCAAATCTACTTTGGTCACGAGCAGGTTAGCAGCTAATTCCCTCTCCGATGACTCCAGATAATCGATCCGTTTCTCAACATCCCCTATTGTAACCAACTCAGAGAATTTAGTCTACATCGCAGTGATTGATCGACGTATTACCGCAAGATCCTCCAAGTCCGCCACTACCTTCATCAGCATCACCAACATGCTGGACAGTTGCCGTTGGATCTCTCCAAACTGAGTCCCTGAGGTGTATCGAATCTCACCGGTTGCATGGCACCGCACAACCTCCAGAAATATTCCCTCCAGTGAAAGCAATGGTATGAGATGAAAAGGCTATGAGTTTAAAGTGCTCATTCTGACAACAGGTGACATCTGATGTCTTAAGATGAGATTCCTGTAGGAGGGCTACGGCAGCTTGTTTATCATGTAGATAATCCAAACATTAAGTCCTTTTAATGGGAGAGTTCAACCATTAAAATTCCACAATAACACATTGAAGTCAAACAGCGTTGTAGTTTGGCAATTCGATTACAATCTTATAGAGGAGCAAGGGTTTCCCAGTAATGATCGTACACATGAACATAACAAGCAGCCCTGGTAATGATGTGGCATGATGTGACAAACCCTGGAATTACAGAAAAACATAAAGGAACCAAAAAAAGAACACATGGACATGTTATGAATGATAGCCTGCAGAGAGGTAAAACACACTCTTATCCGCCTGGAAAAAAAAATAACTCTGAGCCATGCACTTGAACACCAAGGTAGCACAGATCCTCACATCCAAATGTCAAATCTGTCTTCATTTAGTTCGAAGGTTTTAAGTTTTTGTCATCCACAGTCTCTGTTGGCAAGGCAACATCCATCTGTAGAATAACTTCCAGAGTGGAGACGAATCTCTCAAGGTGTCCTGGGGTCTTGAAAAGCAACTGCTCTTGACCATTCCTTACTTTGACCGATGCTGGAAATAACAGAAACGACTCGAGGCCAAGTTGTTGGAGATGCTTCCTTCCTTTTTGGACATGGCTTTCCATTTCTGAGACATGCCTTTACTGAAACTGGGGAAGAACGCAAGGTACCCCCCTCAGACCGAAGCGGTGCAGAGCTATGGCTCCCTGTCATTGTAACGGAGGAGCTTAAAGATCATGGTGCATGGCCTGTTTCTGGAGGCAAAGTCATCCGTGTACAGGCGGTGTGCACAGTTTCAATTGTAGAACTGTAGAAGATGATTTAACAATAAATCAATACATGTTCTATCATCTTATGTTTAGAGGTTTTTGGTCCAATAATTAATACCTCTCTTTATTAAAATTTGATTAGATGGAAATTGCTAGCCTTCCAGCCTTTTGATATATTAAATTCTTTCTTCTAACTTCAAGAATTATACAAGGAGAAAAGAAGAGGACCTAATACTGAGCTCTGAGGAACTCCATACTTGTGCTTGATTTACACAAAAAAAAGTGATTAGTGGTCATAGAAATAGGACCTAAGCCAAGCTAATGCCTCTCCACAAATGCAAACATAATTCTCAAACCTATCCTAGAGGTTGTTGTGATCTATGGTGTTGAAGGCAGCACTAAAATCTAATAAGCACTAGTAGAGAGATTAAGCCACGGTTATATTATTAAAGTAATTTAGTAACTTTTTGTTAACACAGTTACATTTAGTATGTCGGAGATTGTATAAAAATAGATAATTGACCTCTGTTGTTTTCCACTGCTACGTTTGTGCTATTCACTGCTATACATTGTGTCTCACTCTTATTTCTTTTATTCCATTTTATGTTCATTTCAGACCTGATAGAAGTGAAAGAGGAACATCTAGAGCTGAATGAAGTGGAGGAGAAACACCAGAATCAGGAACCTTATAATTCCATAACTGGAGAAGAATCTTCTATTTGCTTAAAGACTGAGAATACGTTTTCAATAAAAAGACCAGAAGTAGAAAAATTTTTGACCTGCATAAAAACGCAAAAATGGCATCTTCAGGATCATAAAAGGACTTGCACTGAAGAAAAGATCTTCACCTGTCCTCAATGTGGAAAGAGTTTCATAAAAAAAGAAAGCCTTAAGTATCATATAAAAATTCACTCTGGAGAAAGCCTTTATACATGTCACCATTGTGGGAAGAGTTTCACATGTAAAGCACACCTTGTGGAGCACATACGAATTCACACTGGAGAGAAGCCTTTCACGTGCCCTCAGTGTGGAAAGAGTTTCACACAAAAAGGACAACTTAATCGTCACATAAAAATTCACACTGGAGTGAAGCCTTTAACATGCCGTCAGTGTGGAAAATGTTTCAAAAAACAAGAAAGCCTGAAGTATCACATAAAAATTCACTCTCGAGAAAGATGTTATAAATGTCATCAGTGTGGGAAAAGTTTCACATATAAAGCTCACCTTGAGGAGCACATACGAATTCACTTTGGAGAAAAGCCTTTCACATGCCCTCAGTGTGGAACGAGTTTCAAACAGATCAGACATCTTAAAAGCCATTTAAAAATTCACGCTGGAGAGAAGCCTTTCACATGTCCTCAGTGTGGAAAGAGTTTCTTACAAAAGGTATCCCTTAAGTATCACATGAGAATTCACACTGGAGAGAAGCCTTTCACATGCCCTCAGTGTGGAAAGAGATTCATAAAAAAAGAAAGCCTCAAGTATCACATAAAAATTCACTCTGGAGAAAGCCTTTATACATGTCATCATTGTGAGAAGAGTTTCACATATAAAGCACACCTTGAAGAGCACATACGAATCCACACTGGAGAGAAGCCTTTCACGTGCCCTCAGTGCGGAAAGAGTTTCACACAAAAAGGACAACTTAATCGTCACATGAGAATTCACACTGGAGCGAAGCCTTTAACATGTCCTCAGTGTGGAAAATGTTTCAAAAAACAAGAAAGCCTGAAGTATCACATAAAAATTCACTCTTAAGAAAGATGTTATAAATGTCATCAGTGTGGAAAGAGTTTCACATATAAAGCACACCTTGAGGAGCACATACGAATCCACACTGGAGAGAAGCCTTTCTCATGCCATCAGTGTGGAAGGAGTTTCAAACAAAAAGGACAACTTAATCGTCACAAAAGGATTCACACGGGAAAGAAGCCTTTTACGTAACATCAGTGTGGAAAGAGTTTCACATGGGCCCAAGTCTCAAATTTCATCAGCAGTTTTTCTCTGGAGAAAATCAATTTAACTGATCAGTGTGGACAGATTCGATTCATCATCACACTTTAGAAGGCCCCTTAAAACTCATTCAAATGAGAAGCCCTACTTGTGTTAGTTGGGCTTTTCAACCGCTGGTGGCTCAGCAGTTAAGGCTCTGGGTTACTCACCGAAAGGTCGGGGGTTCAAGCCCCAAAATCGCCAAGATACCACTGTTGGGCTCTTGACCCTATCTGCTCCAGGGGGTTTTTCATGGCTGACCCTGCACTCTGAACCCAGCTTAGCTGGGATATGTGAAAACAACTGCATTTCATTGGCTCTGTACCTGTACTCTGCACAATGACAATAAAGTTGAATCTTAATAATACATACAGGTTTTAGAGCTCATGTGTGCTTGGAGTGTGGAAAAGCCTTTACTAGACTTAAAGACTTGAAGCGGCACAGAAGAATCCATCCAAAATCCACACAATCCCTCACAATAACAGCTTGATCTCAAGAACATTTTGCTAAATGATATTGCTGCAGTTCTGTGGTGAAATGTCCACTCTTCTGCAGTTGAAGAGTCAGGCCATGCCTTCTCACTCTGTCATTGTGCCACTTGTAAGTTGGGTTTTCAACTACAGTGTTTCGAGCTGGAGGAATGCAGAGGACAGCAAGATTGAATTAAACTGCATTTCTAGTCTAATACCTCCTTCTGCTACTTATACCAATGATGGAAATTAGCACAGTTGATAATGTGGGAGAGCATTGTTTAGAACCGTAATATGACCTTATTGTTATGCAGTATAGACCACTTGAAAGTACTGTATATAGTTTACACCATGCTAGAAACTAGACATAGATTAAGTTGAATATGTTACTACAATGCCCACTACAGCCGCAGCTTTCTTTTCTTGTGAAAATCCCAGGAGGTCAGCAGTTACAGAAAACCAGCCCGTCTGGCACCAACAATCATCCATTCGATTATCTAATCAGCCAAACGTGTGGCAGCAGTTCTGTGCATAAAGTCAGGCTGTTCTCATCAACAATCAGAATGAGGAAAAAAAATGTGATCTCAGTGATTTGGTCCTTGGCATGATTGTTGGTGCCAGACGGGCTGGTTTGAGCATTTCTGTATCTGCTGATCTCCTGGGATTTTCACACACAACAGTCTCTTGAATTTACTGCGAATTGTACCAAAAATGTTGTGGCTGATCAGTGTATATACACAACCCATATTCCAGACATATGAAAAATGCTATTAATAACAAATAGGAGTGGTTTGTAAATGATATTCACCCTTTGCTAAAGGCTGTTTTACTTTTCCCAAAAGTACAGTAATTTCAAATCACATGATTGCAACACGCTTCAAAAAAGTTGGAACAGTCGAGTGTTCACCACTGTGAAACACTTTCTTCTGATAACACTTATTAAGCATTTGGGCACTGAAGACACAAGTTTAAGTTTAGAAAGTGGATTTTCCCCCCATTCATCCATATTTCAGGTCTTCAGCTGCACAATTGTACAGAGTCTTTGTTTCCATATTGTGCGCTTCATAATGCACCACACATTCTCAATTGGAGACAGATCAGGACTGCAGGAAGGCAAATCTACCACCCGCACTCTCTACTTATGGGCAGTGTGTGGTTTGAAGTTTTCCTGCTGGAAAATGCTGGGACGCCCCTGGAAAAGACAGTGATGGATGACAGTATATGCTGCTCCAATATGTGAATATATCTCTGCATTAATAGTGCCCTCACAGATGTGTGAGTTACCCATTCCATGGGCACTGACACACCCCCATACAGTGACAGACACTGGCTTTTGGACCTGATGCTGATAACAGCTTGGATGGTCCTTTTCTTCTTTGGCCCGGAGAACATGATGGTTGTGTTTTTCAAAAACTATTTGAAATGTGGACTTGTCGGACCAAAAAACAACGTTTCACTGTTCTACTTTCCATCTCAGATGAGGCAGAGCTCAGAGAAGTTGGCAGTGCTTCTGGACAGTGTTGATGTATGGCTTCTCCTTTGCATAGTAAAGTATTAATTGTATCTGTGGATGCAGTGTTGACTAGCAAAGGTTAACTAAAGTAATCCCAAGCCCACGTTCACGATATCCATTATAGAGGAATGACGTTTTATTAAGACAGTGATGTTTGAGGGATTGGAGATCAGAAATGGTTTTCGTCTTGCCCTTTACGCACCAAGATTTGACCAGATTCCTTGAATGTTTTTACTATATTTTGTACTGTAGAGGGTGAAATGCCCAAAATCCGTCCAATTTGTCTTTATGGAAAATGTTTCTCAAAGTCCTGGATTATTTGCTGAAGCATCTGTTGGCAAAGTTGTTGTTAGTTGTAGTGCTTTCAATATAGCAAAGGGTGAATATCATTTACAAATCATAGTATTTTACCTAAAAATAGTTAGCAACTGGATCAAAGCTATCTCAGAACACTTATCTTTCCAAGGGTAACTTAAAACAACATTTTCATTTAACATATGACTTAGAAATAGCAATTCATATTATCCACAAATAGTCCCTAAACCTTGCACAGACATACCTCATTAATTATTCAAATAATAACAAAATGTATAAAAAAAACATTATAGGTGTTTCATGGTTTTGGTTGTTTAATTATTGTGTTGTTGGAATTGAGGAGCATTTTATGTGGTGATGCATGTTTACTAAGCGGACCGTCTATTATTTACATAAATGCAAATGTCTGTGGTTTCATTTAGCAATTGTTGTCTGCTGGAATATTTGTTCAATATTTTGTTGTTTTATTTTGTACAATTCGAGTTGGTACCGCTGTATCAAAGTGGTCCTGAACCACCACTCATTGTAAACTACGCATGCCATATGTAGTAGAAACTCGATGCTGGGGTGCCCTTGCGAGGTGTTGCCTTATGACTCTTGAGGAATATCAAGTCACATCACTAGGCTTTATGCTGACTGGGTGTAGGCCTTTGATGGATATTGGCCTATTGCAGTACCTGTGTATCCATTTCCCATTGATGCATGTAATATTACCTCTTATTCTGGCAGATGGGATTATGGGAGTACAGAAAGAGCAGGTGTCAACATTTAAAAAGTCGACCTACATTAACCTTCATGAATGCGGCAATTTACACAAGAATGGCATTACGATCAATATACGCAAACTTTCTTTCTGCTCGTGTTTTAGAAATGACAACCGTTGTGTGGTCCCTGGTGTTAGAACATGGTTCCATTATTAGTAAAAGTCACCATAAAATGCATTCTGAGAAATATTTGTCTTCGCTGTCCCAAAAAGTTGATGAAAAGAAAATGTGAATTCATCATTGATCAATTCAACTGTCCCAGACACCAAGCAGAAATGGGTGTCAGTGCAGAATAACAAATGAAATGTTGGGTTATACAAATATTTGTCAGTGTGTTGCTGGATGATGATGATAAAGAGCAAGTACAAACAGAAAAGAACAAAATCAGTGCAGTTTTTCTGCCAATATTACAGGCTACTCAAACTTAATCTAAGCACAAACATTATGACAATTCTTCGTATTTTAGTGTAATACCTGTACTAGCTTATCTTCAGATTGGGGTGATTCTTATATGTGTATCAGACACACCGAAGAAGTCATGCCATGTATGCACTTTTCAAATGGTCTGATCGCACCTTTATTCCCCTTTAAAGCCGCATGTAACCGGCAAAGTTTAAAACTCTTGTTTTATCAATGTTTAATTGACTGTAGAACCACCAAATAATTCTATTATCTCATTTTTAAGATTTACTTATTTCAATTTCAAAATAAAATTCCTTAAGTTGTTTTAATATAATTTTGTTAAAGATTTCTCAATTTTGAGTAAATGTAAGTTTTATTAATTTAATCCAGTTTGATTGAGTTTTGTTATGAAATTGACATTTGATTTGTAGAATTTTGAGTGTAGAATTCTTTGGTTTCACCAGACTCCTGCTTGGGGAGCAAAAGAAAATCGATCCACTTGCATCGTGTATATTAGAATGAATGCTACGCCCCTGAAAGCGGCCCTAGTACTTGAAAACAATATGACAAACAAAAATAGTCAATGACGGAAATTTGACAGCTCAGGCTGTAAGTGACTGATAACGGATTTTTCTAGCACAAGCTCAATTATCATTTTTAGTTAGACACGATAATTGTAGCAACATGTAATTCAATTAGGACATGCTGCAACAATTATATAGTGTATACATGGTAAAATTGTTTATTCTTATGTGGGATACATGGCTCGAATACATAGGGGTCAATGATGGTCCTGATTTTTGTCATGGTCATCTGATCGCCCTATATGGAGAGCGCACAGCAGAGTCCAAGGGAGAGAACTTTCAGTCACCACCTCTATCAAAAATTCCCATTCTGTGACTAAACAATGAAAATGAACCCCTGAATTCCCCAGTTATTTGTTGTCAGATAACAGTCTCGAGAGTGAGATAAAACTGTTTAACTGAACACTATTATGATCATGGCTTCTTCACACACAAACCAGGCAAGCTCAAGGAAGTTCACGAACATGGTTGTTTGTTTGTTTGAATTTTATGTCGACTCCACCCCATACTAATGTTGCCTAAACGTTAATTTATCATGCGCTTTTATCCAAAGAGACGGAACAATTTTATTAAATGTATTAATGGGACGCAGGTACTATAAAAACATGCAATGTTATTAAATATAAAAATAATATATAATAGACCAGCTCTCAGTCAGCTTATAGCCTAGTATTGTGGCTTGCGATCTCTCACACATTGTCTCTATGGAGTCATATTTGTGCCACAATTCTGGATGATTCTGAAATCTTTACAGATACATGTATTTTGAGGAATAAATAGAGTAAATAGAATAGTTTGAATGTGGGCTGATGTCAACATTTGCACAGATTTCTGACATTTGTTACTCCATTTTTGTGTGTGAAAGATCTCACTCGCTCTCTCTCCTTATAGATTTTAGACCAGAGGTCTGAACTCCCACAGGACACGGGGTTGCGGGAACGGTCGGGAAGAAAATTAGCGTGTGCAGAGAGCAGGTGACCATGGGAGAAGAATTCAGCTGGAGCATTCGGGTGCGGGATAGAAAAAGCTGTCCCATGCAGAACTCTACTTTAGACTGCTTGTTTACTTTTCAAACCATATTCCAACAAGTCCCACCTCTTTAGGACTGGACTGGCTTGGCTATTAGGAGCTGCTTACATGCGCTTTGTGATTGGACAGTTGAGGTAGCTACAGCAACCATGAGCATCTCGGCGTAAATGTAGCAGAAGATCCAAAGGGCCCAGTTATAGACATACCATTAATACTGTCAGGCTAAACTTACTGTCCTTCAACTGTATATTACATAATTATAAATACTGTTTTAATTCTTAAGTTTACATACACCTTCCTTTCAATACCTTCTAACTCAGTTTTTCTCCGCAAGGTCATGTCAATAAAGTTTGGTTTTACGTACAGCTGCATTTAGGACGGCAGGCAAAATAGGGAAATCGGCAATCTCTTGATGCCATTCTCATCCTTGCGAACAACAAGTTTGCAGCCTTGAATTTCATTGAAACCACCAAAAACCACAAAGATCTCAAGCAGAGAGACACGCTATGTCCTGTCACATATCTGTCTTTGCTCCCTCCGAATCCACCAGATTTTTATCTCCGCCCAAAGAGGACCATTTACAGCAACGTGTGGCAAGTCATTTTATAAAATGGTAAAATAATGATCAAAATCCAGCCCTAAAATCTCAAATTAAATCGAATGCCTTCATTTTTTCAAACCACTGCGGGTAAACTGCCTTGGCATGATGTTACCTCAAATGTGTCTGGCCGCTGATCGTGAAGCAGACGGTTTGTGAAGTACAGCGGTGTGAAATCTTTCCGATGCCGGCTTGGAGGCTAGAGAAATGATGGCTCTGACCGCACAGTAAAGCGATTCATCTCTACTGACAACTGAACTACTGTGAACAGAGATGCTGCAACATCCTCATCAACGTACTTCACCTCTCGTCCACCAGAGAAGCAAATACAAATTTACAGTATTTTACAGCGTGTACAATCAACTGATTATGTCGATAAAACTGATCATTAAAGTCAAAGGGTGAACTGGTGTTTATAGTATCATACATTCATAGAATGTTCTTAGGAACTATATTTCTTGGCAGAAGAATAGTTTATTATGCTGATTATTATTGTTGTTATACAGAAAGTGAATTATTAAATGAACACTGCTGTATTTAATTGCATTAGAGGGATTTCACCATGTTCATAGGAGTAATTAGAAATATTCACTTATTTGCTTTAATTAGAATTACTATTTGATGTTTAATGCTCCTTTTTTTTCCTTCGAGCTGCAGCACATTCTGAAAACTTCATTTGCTTTCCTTGTCAACAAGGAACATTTGTTCTTCTTCAAATGCAGTACATACTCTGACAGTACACAGCTAAAGAGCATTACTATGTTTCAACATTATGCTCAAAACTAATATATTAATGCCATCTTCTGGACACTCAAGGGTACCACATTATAAATATTCCAAACATGGTAAACTATATTCACTTAAACGGCAAAATATCATAAACAAAGTAGAATATAAAAATATGTGAGTTATATATAAGGAAAACAATATTATTAACAAAAGTATTACAGTTAATCATTCAGGGTAAATACATCCCAGACAGCCTTCTAATAAATAAGTTTGATTCTATACATTTCATAGAATAAAATGATTATAGCAGCTACATTCTATTTACAGTTCCTTTAGTCAATGAATATTAATGTTATTTATAAAATGACATTCCATAGTATCAATATGTAGGTAATGTCTGCCAATTAAACACTTAAGCAATGAATCACTCGTTGTTCTTCTTCATCAACTAGATAATATGTGATCATCTCACAGATTAGAGGTTTGATTTCTATCACTAATTCATGTAAACTACTGTACATATAAATGCACACATTTCCAGACTTGTTCTTCGTACACTATAGTCTGAAAATATAAATGAGACATGCTGTCATGTTGTCACCCACAGTGCCCTCATTTAGCTGGTGGTCAGGTGATTCAATGAAAAGATGCTCAGCCGCCTCTACTCCATCAGAAGCTTTTCATGGGCCTTTAAATGACATTTTTAAACGGCCTTTCAATAGGGAACTTTTACAGCATCATTTACAACTAGGAAGAGATGAGTTACTTTTTCCTAATTTTGAGATCATAAACATCCACAATGTATAATCAGACACATGAGTTTCAATTAAAACAACATCATTTCATTCAGGACCATGTTGTTGGAGGCAGATGAACCCTCCTCTACATGAGAATGCCCAGCCATGGCCTTTTAGAAGACAAGACAACAAGCAAGTTTTAATATCACATCAAATAAGAAAAGAACATAATGGACATGTAACTCCTATCATTGTCCACCTCAGTTACAGCAAATCTTCATCGTATAATGCAAATGTGTGGCCTACTGAAAAACAGTACATTACATGTAACTGTACATTCAATCTATGGAAAATCACAACAACTGTGGGAGTTCTTACAGTTGAAAGAGGGTCTATTACAGTTTTTTCGATTGCTAAACGACAGTGAGCACAACTGGAGCTACAGGTGCAAAACTCTAACTACAGTCTGCACTACCAACAGTCACCTGAGCTAAACAGTTCACATCACCTGCAAAACTCATTCCAAGCAACACAACTCTTAACACATGGCTCAAAACAGGCTCAGTGCAGCCAAACACTATGCACAACCCTCACTGAGATAACACACACCGTCACTCAGAACACACTGAGAGGAAAAACACTAGCATCAAACACCAATACACAAAATACAAACTTTTCATCTTTACAGTTTGAACAATTTCAGTGACTTCATACAAAGTCATATTTTCTTCAAAGAAAAGAGTGACATTCTTTCACATGATTTATTTACATTTTTACAACATAACAATTCTTTAAGGTAAATGAAAATGAGCAGTTTGCTTCAATAGTCTGTAGTAATTTACGGAATTACAGTAATGAGAAAAAAAAGGTAGAAACTCAAAGTACATACTGTAATTCCAACAAATAATTGAGGGGCTAATCCTGCCTCTCTCTAGCATCAGGCCACACATCAACATCACATCTAATGTTCTCTCTTGCCATGCACCTGGGGAAGAACCTTCTGGAGTGCCTTATCCATCCCTGGCAGTCCTCTGGACTCGTGTCCTCACATCCGGCACGCATGGCTTCCAAAAGAGACATTTGGTCATGTGGGTGGTGATCAAACACTTTCCACCTCCAGGCAGAGAAAAACTCCTCTATTGGGTTGAGGAAGGGTGAATATGCAAGCAGGTACAAAACCATAAATCTGCCATGTGCTGCAAACCAATCTGTGACAGCTGCAGAGTGGTGAAAAGCAACGTTATCGCAAACTATGACAAAAACTTGGGGGTTTCTTACTGGCTCCCCCTGTTCTGCTGGCACTAGCTGAGCATAGAGCTGTTCTAGGAAAGCTATAAGCCTTTCTGTGTTGTATGAGCCAATGAGTGGTGTGTTGAGAAGCAAACCATCATTGGCCATTGCAGCACACATGGTGATATTTCCCCCCCATTGGCCTGGAACCTCCACAGTGGCCCTTTGACCTATAACATTCCTTCCTCTGCGCCGTGTTTTGGCAAATGTGGTGTTTCCAGTGCTTCCACCTCCATTACTCTCTGAAAAACAGTAAGTGCACAGTTTTACTGTAGTAATGCTAGTGTTTTTTTTTTTTTGTGTAAATATTTTTTATAGCTGTGTATGTAACCTCAGACATCTTACCTGGACATATTGGTATCTTTGCTCTTTTACCCGTTCACTGTTTCTCTCGAACGGTACAGTGTATAACTGTTTCATTGTAACTTGGTGTTTCTGTAGGACTCGAGCAATAGTTGTTGTGCTGACAGAATTAACATTATCAGCCAGCACTCTAATTTTGGAATTGCTATTGTTGACATGGTTGTTGTCAACAATGCAATAAAACTGCGGGAGATTCAAAATAGTCTTTCTGAGCTCTACCTATATATATATATCTATATATATATATGTGTGTGTGTGTTCACTAACAAGTCTAAAACAAGACACCTGCTTAGCCTTTCAACTGAAATTGCAATCAGCAGTGTTTGAAATGCACAAGGCTGAAATCTATTCTGTTTTGAATGTGTGGTTCACAGTTTTGACAGCAGTGTGTTAGCATTTGAACAAAGTGCTGTAAATCCACAGTGTTGTGCAGGTTGTGGTTAAAGTCATGGGATAAGTGTGTAGAGTTTTGAAAACTGTGTTCAAGCAATGAAAGACGAACTAGAGTTTGGTCCACATGAACTGCTGCTGTGCAGACTGTAGTTAGAGTTTTGCACATGTAGCTCCAGTTGTGCTCACTGTCGTTTAGCAATCGAAAAAAACTGGAATACAATGAAACAATAAGCAACTGTGAGAAATTAAAGGTGATTATGATAATTAAAAGTTTTCAGAAACCCCAATGTTAAACTGGGTACATCAAATGCTATTCAAAATAAAAGAAGTACATACAATTAGCATGAACAGTACATGCTAAATACTAGTAAAATAACATTAAAATAAAATATAGTAAACCCGTAGCTACAGTATATAGCTATAAAACCTATATTATTATACTAAAAGAATATGAACGTTAATACCTATTATGAAGTTCAGTGCAAACACATAACATAATGGTCAACCTATTAAACATTGATGTAGGCAATGGTCGGTGATGATCTGGGGGTGCTTCAGCGAGGCTGTCTTTGTGAAGGACGCATGAATCAAGCCACGTACAAGGTTATCCTGGAAGAAAACTTGCTTCCTTCTGCTCTGACAAAGTTCCCAGACTCTTGAGGATTGTTTTTTCCAGAAGGACAATGCTCAATGCCACACAGCCAGATCAATTGGATCAAGACCCTGTCATGACCAGCCCAATCTCCAGATCTGAACCCCATTGAACACCCCTGGAATGTGATCAAGAGGAAGATGGACGGCCACAAGCCATCAAACAAAGCCAAGCTACTTGAATTTTTGAGCCAACAGCAATGTGAAAGACTGGCAGAGATCATGCCAAAACACATGAAAGCTGTGATTGAAAATCAGCGTTATTCCACCAAATATTGATTTCTGAACTGTCATTTAAAACATTAGGTATTGTTTAAAAATGAGTATTAACTTGTTTTCTTTGCATTAATTGAGGTCTGAAACAGCATCTTTTGTGTTATTTTTGACTAGTTGCATTTTCTGCAAATAAATGCTCTAAATGACAATATTTTATTTGGAATATGGGCGACATGTTCTCAGTACTTATTAGAATAACACAAAAATGTTCAAAATAGAGTGGTGTCCAAAAATATTTGCACCCTTGGTAAAAATGGGCAAAGAAGGTTGTGAAAAATATGTCTTTATTGTTTATCCTTTTGATCTTTTATTCAAAATATTCACAAAAATGTTATTATTGAAAATTATTGAAAAGGTTGACTAGCTTTGTTTTTTTTGCGTCTCTACTTACAGGCATTTTTCCCATTAAATTTAAGCAGGCTTGAGTAACCCCGCTACTGAAGAAACCCACACTTAACCCCACACAAATAGAACAAAACAGACCAGTCTCTCTCATCCCATTCATGGCAAAAACACTTCTCACTATCCGCTGCAGGGACTTGCAGTCCGAAACGGTGCAAGTCCCAAACCAGGCAGTGATGCATCTGCTCAGGATGCTCTCAATAGTCCCTCTATAGAATGTAGTGAGGATGGGGGAGATGTGCTTTCCTCAGCCTTCGAAGAAAGTAGAGATGCTGCTGGGCTTTCTTGGTAATAGAGCTGGGGTTGAGGTGAGGTTCTCCGCCAGGTGAACACCAAGGAATTTGGTGCTCTTGACGATCTCCACAGAGGAGCCGTCGATGTTCAGTGGAGAGTGGTCACTCTGTGCTCTCCTAAAGTCAACAACCATCTCTTTTGTTATGTCAACATTCAGAGACAGGTTGTTGGCTCTACACCAGTCCGTTAGCTGCTACACCTTGCTGTGTTCTCGTTCTTGCTGATGAGACCCACCACGGTCGTGTCATCGGCGAACTTGACGATGTGGTTCGAGCTGTGCATTGCTGCACAGTCGTGAGTCAGCAGAGTGAACCGCAGTGGACTGAGCACACAGCCCTGGGGGGCCCCAGTGCTCAGTGTGGTGGTGGTGGTGGAGATGCTGTTCCTGATCCAGACTGAATGTGGTCTTGGGAGGAGGGGTGGTCTTCCTCTCCACCATGTCATTCTGCGCCTCAAACCGAGTGTAGAAGTCGTTCAGCGCATCTGGAAGAGAGGGATCTTTGTCACAGGCAACTGATGTTGTCCTGTAGTTGGTGATGGCCTGGATGCCCTGCCACATGTCGCCGCTGTCCTGGAAGTGACTGTGGATTCTCTGTGCAAGCTTTTCCTCTCTGATGGCCTGCGACAGTTTGGCCTTTGATGTTCTTAGGGCTGCTTTGTCACCTGCTCTGAAGGCGGAGCCTCGGGTCCTCAGCAGCGCACGCACCTCCGCAGTCATCCACGGCTTCTGGTTGGAGCGTGTGGTGATAGTCTTGGAGAAAGTGACATCATCAATGCACTTGCTGATGTAGCTGATCACTGATGCTGTGTATTCAAGTTGGTAGAGTCTCCATATGTTGCAGCCTCCCTGAACATGTGCCAGTCAGTACATTCAAAACAGTCCTGAAGAGCAGAGATGGCTCCTGCTGGCCAGGTTTTCACCTGCTTCTGAAGTGGTTTTGTGCACCTGACGAGCGGTCTGTATGCTGGAATTTGCATAACAGAGATGTGGTCTGAGTAGCCACGAGCCTGGGATGTTTGTGTAAAAAAGATCAAGCATGTTCACCCCTCTCGTTGCAAAGTCCACATATTGATGGAATTTAGGGACCACTGTCTTGAGGTTTGCATGGTTGAAATCTCCGGCGACAATAAACAGTCCGTCAGGGTGAGCGTTCTGCAATTCACTAATAGCCCCATACAGTTCACAGAGCGCTACCTTAGTATTAGCGCTGGGGGGAATGTAAACTCTGGTTATTATGACAGTGGTGAATTCCCGTGGTAAATAAAAAGGTCTGCATCTAACAGTCTCAAGCTCCAACAGCGATGAGTAGTAGCTAGAGACTAGCACAGTTATTGCACCATTCTGTGTTGATGTAAACACACAAGCCACCACCGCGAGTCTTACATGAAACGAGCCCCGTCTAGCTGAATGGCGGCGTCCGGAACTCTGTCACTGAGCCACGTCTCCGTGAAAACAAAGACGCAGCAGTCTCTAAACTCACGCTGCGTAGTCTACTGGAGTCAGGTGTAGTCCAGTTTATTGTCCAGGGAGCAAACATTTAAGAGCAGGATAGATGGGAGAGACGAACGGCTAGGGTTTGTTTTTAGCCTAGCATGGACCCCTGCCCTCTTGCTGTGCTTCTGCGTCCTCTCCCCCGGCATCAGACGATGCTGAGGACTGGAGGCCTGGTCTCTGCAGCAAGCCGAGGTCACGTAGCTTCTCCTGCAGGTCATCATGCAGCTTGGTTGTTGCATGAATCTTATATTTTAGTAGTGTCTGGCGATGGAAAACACAAACACCGGCATTGCTCCAATGTCCATGTGCCGTAAACGTCGGGCTAACTAACAAAAATAGCACCATTTTGGATCTTAGTGCTGCCTTCGACACGATAGATCACGACATTCTCTTGAATAGGCTGGAGAATTATGTTGGCATTAGTGGACTTGTATTAGCATGGTTTAGGTCCTATTTATCAGACCACTACCACTTTGTATGTGTAAATGAAGAATTGTCAAATCAAACAAAAGTTAAGAATGGAGAGACACAGGGATCAGTTTTAGGACCTCTGCTTTTCCCCTTTTACATGCTTGCCCTGGGAGCTATTACTCAGAATCATTGTGCACATGCAGCTGTGGCCATGCATTGGATTGGCCACTGCTGTAATCAATCATGAGGGAGTCTGACCATCCCCCTTCAAAACAAAAACTCTTTGGATCTGGACGAATCACAAAAGTTATCAATTTTGGTTTAAAAATGGCGAATTTCACCAAAGGTGAGGATTTTACATCCCCGATCAATGGCAGATCCTGATCCGTGGCATGAGAAAGTAGTTCCATTCACAAATAGTTTTTTTTTTGACAGTCCTTAGTTTTTCCTATTTTTTATAATTTGTTGCTTTTATACAACAGTTCAAAGAACATCACAGTTGTAATCATGCTCTATGGCCGTAAATCAGCACAGCCGATTCGGTCACAGGCCTCTAAGAGTTCATCGCTTTACATCAGAGTCCTGATGTAAAGCACAAACACCTGTCAGGGTTTATTTTATGATAAGATCCAACTGACTGTACATTATCCCTTCCAATTATTAAATACAATGGTGGCCAGAAGTTTGGAATAGTGTACAGATTTTGCTCTTATGGAAACAAATTGGTACTTTTATTCACCAAAGTGTCATTCAACTGATCACAATGTATAGTCAGGACAAGCTGTCAGCGGAGGACATGTGAGATGTCCATTTCTCAAACTGCAGACTCTGATGCACTTATCCTCTTTGTTTAGTTGTACATCTGGTCTTCCACATCTCTTCTGTCTTTGTTAGAGCCAGTTGTTCTTTGTCTTTGAAGATTGTAGTGTGCACCTTTGGATGAAATCTTCAGTTTTTTGGCAGTTTCAAACACTGTATAGCCTTCACTCCTTAAAACAATGATTGACTGATGAGTTTCTAGAGAAAGCGGTTTCACTTTTGAACTAATATTGACCTTAAGACATGCCAGTCTATTGCATACTGTTCAACTCAAAAACAAACACAAAGACAATGTTCAGCTTCATTTAATGAATCATATAGCATTCAGCAGTGTTTTATATAATGGCAAGTGATTTTCTAGTACCAAATGATCAATTTAGCACGATTACTCAAGGATAAGGTGAAGGAGTGATGGCTGCTGGAAATGGGGCCTGTCTAGATTTTACCACAAATGACTTTTTTCAAATAGTGAGGTTTTTACATCAGTAATGTCCCTGACTATACTTTGTGATCAGTCGAATGCCACTTTAAGTTCCAATTTCCTTCTGAAACAGCAAAATCTGTACATTATTCCAAACTTTTGGCCACCAGTGTATATAGAATCAAAGCATGATGAATAATTTTTCTCACTGATTTCAGCAGACAGAGGATCAGAGTATTTTATTTTTATATATATATAAAACCATACATGGTATAAAATAATTATTAACAGTATAAGCAAATGCCGTTTTTCCATTTATAATACGCAACATTTGGCTCCGAGCAAGATATGTGATTTGACAGTGCAACACTGATGAAGACAAAAGCAAAAGTGCAGACTTTTAAGTCCATTTCTCATTAAGTCATGAACTGGAGGGTGTCCAGCTAAAGAAATTGACACCTCGGAGTTCCTCAGGAAGGTATTCTTGGTTTACTGGCCCATTGAAGTTTGGGTTGTATTTGTATCCTTTCGCGTAGCCCAGATTCTTCATTAGTTTGGTAGGGGCATTGCGTAGGTGGAGGGGTACGGGCGGTAACGGGCCTTGATGGTTTCTCAAACAGCTCTTCACATTATTATAGGCCTTGTACACCTCCACAGACTTGGGGGCTCTGGCCATATAAACCACACACTGGGCTAGAATGACCTGAAACATATTAAGATGTGATGTAGGTGAGAGTGAAGATGAAAATGTTAGTGAGAAATGATCAAAAATACATTTTACCTCACATTCGGGCATGCCGATGAAGTGACAGGCCTGAAACACTGATACAGCCTGAGTGAGCGCCACAGGATCTGCCAGACCTTAGAGGAGTTCAACACCGATCTAGTCATTATCCTTCAAGTAGGACTAGCTTAAAAATTTGCTCAAAGGGGTCATGGCATTCTTTTTTTTTTTTTATATCATTTTAATATGTTACTTGAGGTTCACTTAGAATAAAAGTTCATTTTTTTGCACAAAAAACAAAATTCATATTTGTAAAACATTTTCCACCCTCATTCTCACCCTCTGTCTCTAATGCCACTGTTGCTAATAAAGTTGAAATCACAGAAATTGTCTAACTTAGTGCCCAAATTAAAAGCATATTAATGTCAATTAATTTTATATAACCAGCAAACTCCTTGCAACTGCTTACCAATATCCTCACTAGCAAATCGGACAAGTCTACGAGCTACATACAATGGGTCTTCACCTCCCTCCAGCATTCTGCCCAGCCAATAGAGGGCAGCGTTTTCCTCTGAGCCTCTCATTGACTTGTGTAGGGCTGAGATACAGTTGTAGTGCTCCTCACCTGTGTGTTAGACACATTATTACATTATACATTTCTAGGTACCTGTGGAACACTTATTAAAACAAATCAGAAATGTGACACACAGTATGGCACAACCATGTTACATGTGTTTCTTCTGCATTTGAAATGTACCTGAAGAAAGCTGTGGTGGGGACTAAATGTCCTACCCGTAAATGACGCCTTTGCTATAGCCTATATAAAGAATGTTAATTGGACCTATAGACTTCTGGATTTAAATGAGTGCAAACACAGCACATACCTGCTTTATCATAAAGAATGTGTGATCTCTGAAGACCCTCTTTAATGTGTTTCTCTCGCACTATGATCTGCTGAGGAGCTCCGTCGGCTTTGGAGGAAGATGTGCGCAACTGCAAAACACACGCCTGCACAGCCAGCTGAAGACCGTTGAGAGCAGTTCGTGCGTCACCGTCACAGAGGTGCGCTATAGTATCCAGCGCTATCTGCTCTATACACACCTGAAGCCTGAAGACGACAAACAGCACAATGTTTACAACACAAAAGGTTTTAAACATTTCACAATCAATTCACATTGTGTCCAGTGCACACGTTTTCATCATTCTCTGGAAACAAGATAACTGGATGAATATTTTGGCATCCGAAAAAGAAAACAACAGACCTAGGCCTCCATAGAAAAGACTGCGATGTGAAGCCTCAATGCTTTTTA